>NW_027225705.1:0-119000 GCF_038994185.2 Dermacentor albipictus | reverse complement strand
TGAGGATCTTTAAAGGCGACCTGGACCACACCCTGGACCTGGTGAAGAAACGCAGTCCGCCGATTGCATACACTGCTGTGAACACAGCCACTTTGTAGTCGCTCACGGCGCGTGGGTCTCGCAAGCGTAGCGCGAAGTCGTCTTTCCTTCAAACGCTCTTTTCAGTAGAAGCCTTCCTGCACGCTGTATTTCGTAATATAGCATATTCCCATATGCGGCTGCTATTGGCCAATCGCTTACATCAATCACAACGGGTGCTTGAATCAGTCCGCTGCTGTTTATGTGTATATTTATTGGTGCATTTTAACAAACATGCTGAAGTAAGCGAAAATCTGCTTTCGAATTTCGATGACAACGACTTACTTTCAGAAGAAGCTCACTATCGTCTGCTCACGTTCGGCCGTGGCCACCTGCGTAGGCATTAAACTTTGGCTACCCTGCTTATCGGGGTCGTATAGCTATCAAGTCTCGCTAATTTCGACTACTTTTGAACACTCAACTAGCCTCGAACCACGCAAAACTTAAGGTCAGACCACCAAGACATTGGCCAGCATGCGCTCACTCCTGGTTAGACACTTTGTCAGACTTCGCTGCCTTAGCAGCAAGGGCACAAGTTGGATGTGGCTAGTATCCTTTGGTCAAGCTGGTCCTCACCACGTAGCACAGCCAGACAGGGAGATATGAGCGCTAGCACGCACTGTAGCCCTGTCGTGCGCAAATAAAACGCTGCAATTGCATGTACCTGCGGTCTGCCACGTAACATAGATACTGCGGCCGCCGCGGGGTGTTGCTACGAGTACTGTGGCTGAGTGCACTGCGTCTCGTTGAGGACAACCGCGGTTGGCGCGTCGTAGGCGCCAAAATCGGAAATGGTGGCTTCTACTAGAACATCCAAAATCAGATTTGAGCTGCGCCATGGTGACGCTCAGTAGGCGGAGAATTGTGCGTCACACCCTGCTCGACCTCTGACTTCGCAGTGCAAATCATTGAAAAAGGAGAGGAAGCGCCGCGAACGGTATGCTTAATTGCCAATAACTCCGCTTCTGCTGAACGCATTCACGAACTTTTTGCAGCAAGGTGTTTCTGACATAGTAATTTAACTTCAAGTGCATTTATCGGCTCCAATAGAAAGTGATCCAGGACCCCTCTAACGTGTACTCTTCAAGCACGGTGCAAGGGCGTGTCTGAATTTGGCCGCAGTCTAAATGCGGCCGCTGCGGCCAGGATTTGATCCCGCGACCTCGTCCTTAGCAGCGCACTGCCACAAGGCAACCACCAACGCGGAGCAGGAACACAGCCATTCGCTTATTCCTCAGTAACGCCTTCCTTCTGCTTGTAGCATGATCTGCGTAATCTTGGTTTTGTCTGACGAGTTGCGCGAAGAAGCTCATTTGCGTGACTTAGAGCGCAATTAAGCTGGATTATCTGAAGTGATGGAAGGTACTTCCACACAACTCGCAATGTGTACTAAGCTAATTTTTAAAAATCTGCCGATTTCTTCCCAGAATGTTTTCCTTGCGAGTTAAGACGAAAGCACGCGGAACGGTAAGAATTACCAAGGAAACGGATGAGCTCATTGTTGTGAAAAAAAAAGCAGCAACCAATGAAGCCTAGGAAAAGCATAGAGGAAATTAGCTATCCTTTAACTGCAGGTTGGAGCTAGAATTGTGGCCAACGTAATATACTTAACGATGCAACAACAAAATGAAAGTGGAAGAGACAACTTTCGGGCTGTTGGTGGGAGCCGCGCTCTGGAGTTGGCGGTGCCGCTTTTTTTTTTTTGCCGAGAGGTCTTTAGAAGAAACGCATTAAGTTTTCGCTATGCAAATCCACGGAAAGTGTCAAAATTTACAGTCGGTATTTGCAGCTTATAGCATATGACCGCAAAATCTAGCGACAAAGGCTAGTTATAACCCAGCTCGAAATGAGACGCGATCGCTACGCGGTGATTTTGTTGAAGGGAGATAAGGTTCTATGTAAAAGTAAACTTCACTTACTCAGTTCACTAGCTCACTCCGTTCCAAGCACATGACTTCTACCATCTCTCGGCATCTCGTTTTTCCGAGCGGTCACACGAATTCATTATATTAACAACACTGCTGCATCATTGCGGAAACTTTTGAATTTTAACGGAGGTCTTTCACAGGACTTTGTTCATACCTAGTAGCATATAGTGGAAGTCCGCGAAGTGTATCCTCGACTGTCCACTCCACTCTTATTGCTTAGACATTTTCCCTTGTGTTTCTCCTCTCTTTCGAGCTGAGAAAGATGCATGCTTGGTGTAAATTATGAACTTTATACCAAATAATAACCAAATAACAATTAAATAATAAATATTAACCAAATAAGTATTGTTAGACTCAATAGGCCTCCTGGGGCGGGATCAGAATATCTACTGTAACTATATGATTACCTTAAAAATTATTTCAATCAGAATATTATAATTGCAGGTGACTCTAATCTTCCCCACATTCATTGGGGCGCCATGAAGTTTAGTCCCTCCGAACTGCTGTTAGAGTTGGAGATCGTAGGGAGGAATTTGGGAGGAACTAGGCGTGCGGGATTTATTTAAATATTTACATTAAAACAAGAGATACATTTCGCCAGTCTAGCGTGACTTCCAAATGAACCACGCAAGGCAAAGCATACAGCACACGAGCACAAAGCTCCAAACACACCTAGCACACTGCTCACGAGCACGAGCACACCCTAGCAGCCGACAAACTGCTGCTTAAGAAGCCTCTGTCCTCCCTACATCCCTAGGGGAGGGAAAACTGCTGCCCAACCTTCGTACAATCGGACCGTCCACAGTCGTTGGAGCGTAGTCGACCCGCCTTTGAGGGGGAGGGCTCACGCACTCACATACGCACTTTGGATTCCCAGAACCCGAGTTGAGCAGGTCCTTGTAGCCCGGTGGTCACGCTTGTCCCAGCCGGCGCCTCTTCATTCCAGAGCTGGCTTTCTCCGGTAGTCGCCACGAGTGTCAGCAGACTGTGACGAATCCTGGGGCCCGAGGAAACTCATCGCAAAAACCCTTTTGTTAGAGAAGCTCTCTTGCTGCTAATAGACCATGAAAGCCACGGGAAATCAACCAACAATGCACGGTCCGCCAACCGTGGCCAGCCCTGCTGCCATCGCCGACTCTCCGAAGAAGGCGCATGGTGGATTAACGTTGCCGTAGTTTCCAGTTCTCCGAAGGAAGTTCACGGTCGGTTAGCGATGTGTTCTTCGCCGGTTCTCTGAAGGACGCCACCACCGCGGGTCGATCGAAGCACCTGCTGCAGGCTGAGATAGCTTTGCAGAGCAGTACCCCTGCAGGCCGATCGTAACAGCTCCTCAGTGGCCCCGAAAATCTCGACTGGCCAGTGCTGACAGCCGCTGGGCAGGAAGATAATTGCTGGCGAGAAAGAATACGGCCTAGCTCACCGCAACAACTGTGCCCTTACAATGCCCTAAACCATCTCACAACAACCGGCACAGAAGAGTCGATCCCGACAACACAATACTATTCAGCGTGCAAACGCCCGGAATCAGCTGTTAACCCACCAGGCTTCCTATCAAAATTTCACTGCAAGCAGCTCAACTGGGAACCCCCAAATTTCGTGCCGCCAAAACGAGCGTTCACGTTCCCCCTGAGTTTAACCAGATCTGACTGTCGTGCTGCACAATATCAAAGGTTTACGCAGAACTAAACCGAAGGCTCTCAACCACCAATACCCGAACATAACTTAAGCAGCCTGACTTTACGAACAGCGTGTTCTTACCCTACCGCAGTGGCGTACTTATCCCACGTACTGGTGCCACTGAACAGTCTGGTCAACTCCACAGGTACGTAATCACAATCGCGCTAGTTTTGTGGTCCCTTTTAAAACGCGCACTTGCGTCGTACGCGAACGTCTCATCACGCTTACGTTTCTTCCTATAGTCCATACTGGACACGTTTCTTAAACGAACAACTACACTTGCGTAACTTACGCCCTCCGCAGAACCTTTAAAAAATGCGTCTTCTAATAACTAGTTCCACGCATGCTTACTAGAGAAGTCAGAACGCGGCCGCCCTCAACACACATGAGTGACCCAGTCATAAACATTCAGCTTCCTTCCGACCACACAGGACACGCGCTAAAGCAACTAAGAACGCTTCTCAGTGCACATTATGCACTTACTGAAAACCTACGCGCTTAACCTTAGAAACTTTCAAAACACTTATATAAAAAAGGTTAACTAATACACACGCGCGTTACCATAGGCCTGACCTTCAGGTTACTAAAAAAAAAGCCAAACTTCTCCTTAATTTACATCTCGCGAAACTAAAGGTTTACCTAAAACGCATCTTTCAAATCTCGGAGCTTCTCAAATGAAATCACAAACAGAGCTCATACCCTGCATATTGAAAGAAAGTTTACTCTTAAATTGCGAAAATTTTCAAAATGCTCAAAAATAAAAAATACACGTTTCACTTCTATGGAAGCTGTCTTGGCCTCCCGTTCCAAACGTTTACGACTGATTCATGCTTTTGAACCGTACTCGAGGTGGTCGCGGTTCGAAAGCTATTCTGGCTATCCAGGAACGAAAGGACCGACACCCTATCAGCTCTTTCAAGACGCTGCAGTCTCTGGCCAATTTGCGTCCTGGAGCAAGGCTTTAATCGTGAACTCGATTGACCGCGTCGCGACTCCCTATCACCTCGTCTCGTCTTGCCACGAGACGAGGTGATAGGTGAAATTTGGTGCAGCATGTAGTGCGCTCCTTCGCACTACATGCTGCACCCCGAAAAGAACGACGGAGCGACGAGGAGCATAACTGCCCCGTGCCCATTGTCCGCGCAGAACATGCTTCTCGGTCTTTTTAACCGGTGGCTCGAACGTACTTGATGCGCAAACGCCGTCAACGACGACCGCACCTTTCTTTTCTTCGCGTTCCACCTTTTTGCGTCTGTTGCCGTCTTTGGCTGCCCTACCTTACTCACCGCATTCTGATCTTTACAGCGCTTTCTCTTTGAACTCCCTTTCATGCCGCCTTCTCGCGTCTCAGACTGGCCGGTACACATCTCGTCGGCCCGGATCGCTCTCCTATACCCGCACAGTCTGAGTAATTTTCATTTAAGTCAACTCTCTCCTAGCCTCAACTGGCAGACAGCTCAACCGACTCTGGAACAATGCAGCAGTCTTTACTCAACCTATGCAACTCGCACTCCTGCAAAGTTCCCTCTACTGCATTGCCCAGCTCACGCTGTGCATCGGCACACAGCTCGTCGGTCTCGATCGCTGTCTCACCCGCACAGTCCGAATGATTCTTAAGTAAATCATCCCTCTCTTGGCTACATAGACTGGCGGACGGCTGCGCCGATCCCTGAACAATGCAGTTGTCTTCCCTTAAGCAACGCAGCTCGCAATCCTGCAAACTGCCTTCAACTGCATCGTCCAGCTGGCACTTCACTTCGGCACGCAGATCTGACTGAACATGAGTGCTCGCGTCTATCAGGTCAGCAGTACTCTGTACTTCGTTAGGGCCGATTTACGCTCAAACCGCACATCGCCGCAAGCCGCACCGGTCGTGCGAAAGATTGCACGTATCAAACACATGTGCACAAATTTCGGTTTACAATGCGCAAGGTATACACTGTGTACACAGTGTAAGCGATAATTTGTTCACAAGTGCTGGATACGTGCAATTTTTCGCGCAACCGCAAGCGTGCGGTGAGGCTTGCGGCGATGGGCGGCTCGAGCGTAAACAGGCCCTTAACGACCTCGTTACCATTATATGCGATGCACATGCGTGGTGACTTTGCCAGTTCATTCACAGCTGGCCTATAGCTGTCTCTACAGTGCTGTGTTGACACAGCACCTCGTCGCTCTCACTACGGCCTCTAACGGCCTCTGTTGTCAGGCATCGTTAGTTGCTAGCACTTGAAGTTCACCTATGAACGTGCTGCTAATCTCACAGGTGCTACTCCTTATCTGGGCTTTCGACCAGAATCTGCTATCGAATTCCTCCCACTTCCGCTGCGTCCAGCCTACAGATTTCTCAAGCCGCAGTTGGCTTCGTTCGATTTCCTGCTCCAAACCATGACTCTATTTGTTTAATGCAGCAGCGTGCTGCCTCCCTTACTTCTGTTAGGCCTTTTTTCGGAAAAATGCTTTTCAGTTTCTGCCTAGCTTCTTCCTGTTCTCGCCTAATTGCTTCTTCTTCCCGTTTTTTTTCCCTAAAATTCGTTTACCTAGTTGTTCGACGACTTTCAAATCATTGCCACTTTGCAGAAGGGTCTTACGAATTTCCGCTTCCGTCAAGTCCTCCTCTACTTCTACCTCGAGCTCTTCATACAGCCACAACAGGTCAGCTCTCGTGATGCACAACAGGACCATGGTCGCTACTTTAAGCTTTCGCTCTGCTGTCACATAATACTTTTATTTATTTATTTATTTACTTATTTATTGATTGATTTACAGCATACTACAGACCCTAACTGAGTCCTAGCAAGAGGGGCAACACAATAAGAACGACAATATTAACTGCGAAAAGCACAGCAAATTACACTGCAGTAATGAGAATATATATAAACAATGACATATAGCAGAAAAAGAAAACAATAACTCTGCAACTGTCAATAAGTAATTTTGTCCAAGGTATCAATACTGGTTAGTAGATAAGTCGGGAATGAATTCCATTGAGTGATTGTGCGTGGAAAGAAAGAGTATTTAAGAACATTGACTCTAGCGTTGTACGGTGTTAGGGATTGCGCGTGATTATTTCTTGTTAGGCGTGTTGTGGTGGACTTCATAAATGGAGCAGGACTCATGGAGAGTTTATTTTTTATTAAGAAAAGTAAATTCAATCTTTCAATTTTTCTTCGTATTTCCAATGTCTGTATGTTATATGTTGTGCCATGAGAGTGGTGAGGGAGTCAGTAGGGCGGCATTTGTTTAAGATTCATCGAACAGATTTACGCTGCATCATTTCCAACGCCTCAGTGTTATGTTTTGTGTAAGGGTCTCAGACGGTGCATGCATATTCGAGTTTAGGTCTGATGATTGAGGTGTAGACTAAGACCTTTGCGCCAGTAGGGGCAGCTTTTAATTTGTGCCTGAGGAGGCAAATTTCTTAAAAACTGACATGCATACTCATGACCTCGAGCGTACCGGAATCATGGAAGAACGCTAACATAATCCTAATCCATAAGAAAGGGGACGCCAAAGACTTGAAAAATTATAGACCGATCAGCTTACTGTCCGTTGCCTACAAAGTATTTACTAAGGTAATTGCAAATAGAATCAGGAACACGTTAGACTTCTGTCAACCAAAGGACCAGGCAGGATTCCGTAAAGGCTACTCAACACTATACCATATTCACACTATCAATCAGGTGATAGAGAAATGTGCAGAATATAACCAACCCTTATATATAGCTTTCATTGATTACAAGAAAGCGTTTGATTCAGTCGAAACCTCAGCAGTCATGGAGGCATTACGGAATCAGGGTGTAGATGAGCCATATGTAAAAATACTGGAGGATATCTATAGCGGCTCCACAGCCACCGTAGTCCTCCATAAATCAAGCAACAAAATCCCAATAAAGAAAGGCGTCAGGCAGGGAGATACGATATCTCCAATGCTATTCACAGCGTGTTTACAGGAGGTATTCAGAGACCTGGATTGGGAAGAATTGGGGATAAAACTTAACGGAGAATACCTTAGTAACTTGCGATTCGCTGATGATATTGCCTTGCTTAGTAACTCAGGGGACCAATTGTGGTATAAACTTTTTTAAAACAGGGTTGAAGTGCCTCAGACAGGCTGGCCAACGTTTCGATAGGTGGACCTATCTTCGTCAAAGGCGGCCTCGTCATCCTCGGCGTGTTAGTTTTAAAGGGTTAGTGCAGTGACGTCACGTGCGGGTGTCACTGCACTAACCCTTTAAAACTAACACGCCGAGGATGACGAGGCCGCCTTTGACGAAGATAGGTCCACCTATCGAAACGTTGGCCAGCCTGTCTGAGGCACTTCAACCCTGTTTTAAAAAAGTTTATACCACAGTGTGCCATTACATCTGCCAGCCCCTTTCTTGTTTTTGGACTCAGGGGACCAATTGCAATGCATGCTCACTGACCTGGAGAGGCAAAGCAGAAGAGTGCGTCTAAAAATTAATCTGCAGAAAACTAAAGTAATGCTTAACAGTCTCGGCAGAGAACAGCAATTTACAATAGGCAGCGAGGCACTGGAAGTCGTAAGGGAATACATCAACTTAGGGCAGGTAGTGACGGCGGATCCGGATCATGAGACGGAAATAATCAGAAGAATAAGAATGGGCTGGGGTGCGTTTGGCAGGCATTCCCAAATCATGAACAGCAGGTTGCCATTATCCTTCAAGAGAAAAGTATATAATAGCTGTGTCTTACCAGTACTCACCTACGGGGCAGAAACCTGGAGGCTTACGAAAAGGGTTCTACTCAAATTGAGGACGACACAACGAGCTATGGAAAAAGAATGATAGGTGTAACGTTAAGGGATAAGAAAAGAGCAGATTGGGTGAGGGAACAAACGCGAGTTATTGACATCTTAGTTGAAATCAAGAAAAAGAAATGGGCATGGGCAGGACATGTAATGAGGAGGGAAGATAACCGATGGTCATTAAGGGTTACGGACTGGATCCCAAAGGAAGGGAAGGGAAGCGTAGCAGGGGGCGGCAGAAAGTTAGGTGGGCGGATGAGATTAAGAAGTTTGCAGGCACGGCATGGCCACAATTAGTACATGACCGGGGTTGTTGGAGAAGCATGGGAGAGGCCTTTGCCCTGCAGTGGGCGCAACCAGGCTGATGATGATGATGATGACATGCATATGTTTCAGATATGTTTATTCCAACTAAGATTATTGGTTATAGTAACACCTAGGTAAGTGTATTCATTAACTTCGAGCGGGTGAGATGGAAGGTTATATGAAAATGATAGGCTACTCGTTTTGTTGGAAACTTTCATGATGACTGTTTTGTCATTGTTAAGCTTCACGTCCCATCGATTGCACCAAGAATGAATGTTCCGAAGGTTAGAATTAAGAATGGCTTGATCTTCAGAAGACCTAATATCATTAAATACACAGTCGTCGGCAAAAAGCCTAATCTGCACTGGTTCACTAATCATATCAATAATGTCATTTATGTAGATGAAGAAGAGTAATGGTCCCAGCACACTTCCCTGCGGTACGCAAGAATGACTGGGAGGTAGCTGAAACAATGAGAATCAATACTGACGAACTGTGTTCGGTTAGAAAGGTAAGCAGACACCCAGTTATGAAAGACAGAAGCCCAGTAGATTCAAGCTTACATATTAGTTTGTCATATGAAAACAGGTCAAACGCTTTCATAAAATCTAGAAAAATAACGTCAATTGGCCCGGACCCGTTTAGTGTATCAGCAAAGCAATGAACTACAAATGTTAGTTGGGTGACTGTTGAAAGTCCCTTTATAAATCCGTGTTGAAATGGAGAGAGAATGTCTGTGTCACTTAAAAAGGTAGTTATATAGGTGGCTACAATGTGCTCAAGAAGTTTACGAAAAGAAAACGTAAGGGATATTGGACGAAAATTTGTAACAGGTGATGTGATACCTTCCTTAAGTATCGGCACGATCCGTGCAACTCTCAATCTGAAGGAACGCTGCTAGTTGATAGGCTTGCACGAAGAATTATAAAAAATTTGGATATCATTTCACAATAACGCTGCAAGAACATATCTGGAATCCCGTCAGGACCAGGAGACACTTTTGTTTTCAAATTTAACAACATTGCAGGCGTGCCATGCAGCCGCCATTCTGCAGGCGTGCCATGCCGCAGCCACCTGTTGGATCAGATCGGAGATGGTCGTTCGGCACGTTCGTTCGGTTACCGGCGCGCGCGATTGGCCTACTCCGCGCCGACGTCGCCAGCCGCGGGGCGCCGCCCCGTTTTTGGTGACGTCAAAATGACCACACGCTCCTGTCACTCATCCTCCCAGCGAGCATTTCGTCTGCTAGGTGCCGAACCCGACGAGAGCTGGGAAGTTTGGAGCAATCATATGGCTTCGAATGGCGCGTCTGGTGGATTGGATTGGATTCAACAGGCGGCTGCGGCATGGCACGTTTGAATCCAATCCATAGTGTAATTCGAGAAAATGGCGCTTCCGTTGGGAACTTAGGTTGTTGTGCTGGCGTTTCTAGAGGAAGGAGGAGGGCGGGTGGCGGTGCGAAACGCGTTTGAAGAAATGGCAGGAAGTGAATTCCGGCGTCGTTTTTGCTTCTCCAAACAAATGATTCGTTGGTTGTACAGAGAAATCGACCCCATCATCGGTGCCAGTGAGCCACTGGAATGTTGTCGATGCCTCTTGAAAAGTGCGCCACTCTTCCCCTCGTTTTTTTTCTTTTTCTTCTCGCTGTGCGCGGCACCACCTAGGGACGACGCAAAGAAACTAATAGTTATAAATTGCAGTAGTCACACGTACTACTATTTGAAAACGTGTTTGGGCTTGAGAAGAAAAAATACATTTTTTTTAGACAAAGATTTCATTCATTTGGAAGAAGAGAAACATTTCGTTTTGTAGTACACTGTCTGCAAGCAGACGACAAACGACGCAAGTAAACTTCCGGGGAGGTCACCACTTCCCGATTGGCTGCTCTCTCCGCCCCGCTGTCCAAATTTTGCATACTGCAACTTTCTGACGTTGCAGCAACTGAACAGAACGCGTATCGAACAAAATATCTCCAATGGCGCCCCTGGTGATCGGTAAACCGCAAATAAAAGCAATGACCGGCCCCAGCAGCACAGTTTTAAAGAGACGCTCTCGTGATTAATAAGATGCGGTAAAACAAAAGCTTGAATACCCTGCTTCAACACACGTACACCACCACCTCTTGATTGCCTGTCGCAACGAAACGCGTTATACAACGGAGGAAAAACGTCATTTATTTCAGCTTTGAGCCAAATTTCGGTGATTACCACAATATGCGGCTTATAATCGAAGATTAGAGCTTCAAGTTGGTCGCTTTTATTAGCTGTGCTACGGGCATTAAGGTTCAGTAGGCGTCGTTCCTTATCGCTGGAAGCCTGACGTCACTCAATGCCTGATCTGGACTGACGTCGGGGTAGTTTGACCCTCACATATGTGGCGTCGTCCCAAGCGTAAATGTCACTGTCCACTTTGAGCTTATCGTGTATCAGCATTATTTTCCTTCCGTCTATTTTTTTCCCGTTTGGCACTAGCCCAAAGAAGCTTTCTTTTGCGGAGTGTTCCGCTTGAGTAATCGTGTTGAACCGATAAGTCCGTTCCTTTAAGTTTGTAAGCGTTTTTCATAATTTCCTGTTTCTTATTGCAGTTTTGGAAGAATATTATAACTGGTCTTTGCTTTCCAGGTTTTCCAACCCGGTGAATTCTTCCGATTTGCAGGTGATATTAAGCTTTTCAGTAAATGTATCGACAACTTTTTGTTTTAGTTCCAACATAGTTTCACCCGCGTCTTCGGACAAACCGAAAACCATCAAGAGCGATCGCCTGCTTCTGTCGTCTGAACTGACGACTTTCATCTGAAGTGTATGGAATGTTTCTGCGATGCCCTCTATTCTTGCTACACGGCTTTTTAAGTCGGCAAACCTTGAGGTGAAATCAGACATCAGTTTTTCCATGTTTGCCTGTGGAACCCGAAGAGCTGCCAGCTCGTCTGTAAGTTTATTCTGGCCAGCCAGCAATTGCCTTAGCAGATCTTTTGTACTGGGGTCTCCCGTATTCTGACCGGGATTTAACTCAACGTCCCCGCAGAGCATGAGCTTGCCCACACTAAACACTTCACAAACAATAGAAATGCACTGACGTGGGCACGGCAGAGCCAAGAGACAGCGGTAATCGCTCACAATTGTGGAGTAATAATCACTGACCTGCGCGAAGCAGAAGAAGCGTGTGTTAGGCCACATGCATATGCTCGCTCCGCCGTGCCCACTGAACTCGAAGGCTTGTGGATAGCCTTTTATAGGAGTGTTTGATGACTTAACACCGCTGGTAGATGGCGCTAGGCTGGTAATGGCACCAATCACAGGAGGGCAGCAACAGGGCGTCGCTGATAAGGATGAGGCCGCCAGGCATGCGTCGTTCGTCGAGTCATCCTGCTAAGATGGCGTTCCGGCAAGGCTAAGCAAAAAAAAACTGCGCGAAGCAGAAGAAACGCGTGTTAGGCCACATGCCTATGCTCGGCCCACCATGCCCATGATTTGCTGCGATACCCACGCAAATCAGAACACGAGTAAAAGATCCCCAGTGAATCAAATCTAGAAACACACGGAAAATAAAGCCTGGCAAATCTTACAGCCGAAACCAAACGCTTACCCACTCAAGCAGCACCATACCACCCGACCTTGTCTGCCGTGTCCAGTCAGTTGCAAGAGGTGGTCAATCCCAAGTCACCTCCAACTTCATCGGTATACCGGTCGGTCATCATATCCCAAAGCCCGTGAGGTCTCATTGCTGTCTACGAGTCGTAGGCCGATAGCACCGCTGCCATCCAGCTGTAAGGTTTGTAGTCGGGCACGAACTATGTGGTAGCGTGTCCATGCCGTCGTCCAACTCACTAACATTTCCGACGTGGTTGTAGGTAGGAACTTGCTCTCATCGAGAACTAGGAGGAAAGGATTTATTTACATATTAGATACATTTCGACTGTCTAGCGTGACTCCCAAATGGAGCACGCAAGAAGAAGCATACAGCACACGAGCACGAAGCTCCAAACACACCTAGCACACTGCTCACGAGCACACCCTAGCAGCCGACAAACTGCTGCTTAAAAAGCCTCTGTCCTCCCTAGATCCCCAGGGGAACGAAAACTGCTGTTCAACCTTCGTCCAATCGGACCGTCCACAGTCGTTAGGGTGTAGTCGATCCGCCTTTGAGGGGGAGGGCTCACACACTCACATACGCACTTTGGATTCCCAGAACCCGAGTTGAGCGGGTCCTCATAGCCAGGTGGTCACGCTTGCCCCAGCCGGCGCCTCTTAATTCCACAGCTGGCTTTCTCCGGTAGTCGCCACGAGTGTCAGCAGACTGTGACGAATCCTGGAGCCCGAGGAAACTCACCGCAAAACACTCGTTTATTAGAGAAGCTCTCTTGCTGCTAATAGACCGTGAAGGCCACGGCAAATCAACTAATAATACATGGTCCGCCAAACGTGACTTGCCCTGCTGCCATCGCCGACTCTCCGAAGAAGGCGCATGGTGGATTAACGTTGCCGTAGTTTCCAGTTCTCCGAAGGAAGTTCACGGTCGGTTAGCGATGTGGTCTTCGCCGGTTCTCTGAAGGACGCAACCACCGCGGGTCGATCGAAGCAACTGCAGTGCGCTGAGATAGCTTTGCAGACCAGTATCCCTGCAGGCCGATTGTAAGAGCGCGTAGTTCAGAAGTATTACTTGATATATTGTTGACGTATAATCTAGTCCAGACTGTACACAATCCTACACGCGTACCTAGTTCAGCTTCTTCAATTCTAGACCTCATTTTATGTTCCGCAGACAAAATATTTTCACGTAGTGTTGACGTTGAAGAACACAGCAGCACCACTGTGAACGACAAAACTAACTTTTATTGGGCGAACCTGTGCCCACAAAACAGGCTACACTTATAGCTGAACGATAGCGGCAAACACAGTCGGCGATCGTCGAAAATCTGATCAGCGGGTCCAGCGCGTCCGCTTTTATACAGTAGTCATCGAATGTTCCAGACTAATCGTAGGGACCCGCGTGCCTTCCACAAAGTTCTATACTATTCGCGTCACGCGATGAAGTCAGATAACACAAGGTTAGGCGACAAAAGACAGCGGATTCATGCGGTAAAACAAAAGTACTAAGTACGCATCGATAACTTTCCAGAAACTTCGGATACACGCAGGCGCGTCCCGCGCTGTGCGATAAGATTTGTTAGGCGGCGAAACGTGGTCGCCTGATAAATATAAGTACACGCGTCAATATTGCATTACTGAAGTTTACGAGGGCATTTCTGATCACAAACTAGTTTATTTTGCCTGCATGCTCCCACGCCAACTGGGAACGTGCACGCCAAAATTACAAACTGTGAAGCATTTTGACGCGGCAGACAACCCACGCATTATGCATTTTCTGCAAGATGACCTCTCATCGTTTTGTGAGGACGACGTAAATGCGTTGTGGGCGCGGTTTAAATACCTCTGCGATTAGTGCATACGAAACTTTGTACCGGAAAAAGGAAAGAAACTAGGCAGAACAAAACCTTGGTTAACCCGAGTAATACAATTAAAACGGAAAATCAAGCGCTGCAGGAAGAAAAAGAATAAAAATGCGTCACTAATTACAGAATTAAGCGCCTCCCTCAAGCGTGGATTGCAAAATGCAAGAGACAGGTATTTTTCCGAGACACTTGGTCGTTTTGCAGCGGAAAATCCTCGAAAATTCTGGCAGTACATTTCGAATAAGGACAATAAAACGTTAGACCAAGTAACGGTTCAAGGGTAAGTTGTCATGGACAAACAGGAAATGGCTGACAGATTCAACCTCCATTTTCAAAGCGTATTTTCCAGACCTGATGCAAGGATTCATAACACGTCAGTTGGTGATGGTGCAAGCAACATTGCCATCTCTTTGGTAGGCGTTACCAAACTTCTATTGCGATTGGATAAACAAAAAGTCAGCCGGCCTTGATAATATTCCTGCAGCATTCCTAAAAAGGTATGCTGAAATTCTGGCTAGATTTCAATAGATTAAGCGCCAAAACTGACGGCACACAAAAGGAAATACAGACAGGAAGCGCCTTGTCCTGTCTGTATTTCCTCTTGTGTGCCGTCACTTTTGGCGCTTCATCTATTGAAAGCTATGCACCAACTAGCCCTACAACGTTCTCTACTGGCTAGATTTCTCGACGTAATCTTTCAAAAATCTGTAGAGACAGGCGTCGTACCCCATGACTGGCGTGTTGCGCGCGTTGTACCCGTGTTAAAGATAGGAAATCCATCGAAAATCAATAATTACCGCCCAATATCTCTCACCTCAATTCTTTGCAAACTAATGGAGCGTATTATACTCAAATACCTTAACAGCTTTTTAGACACGAATGAAATAATTAGAAACAGCCAACATGGCTTCCGGTAACGTTTTTCCCCTACTACACAACTAATTAAGACCGTACATAATCTAACAAAAACTCTCGACAGGGGCGGTCAGGTAAATATAATTTTTATGGATTTCTCCAAGGCGTTTGATAGGGTTCCTAACTCCAAATTAATAACCAAAATGAAAGAAATATGTATCCCTTCCTATATCATCGCTAGGGTTATGTCATATTTACAAAGTAAAAAACAATATGTGGAAATTGATGGCAACTGCTCCCGCTTCTTAGATGTTCACTCAGGCGTTCCTCAGGGCTCAGTCTTGGAGCGTGCTTTATTTAATATTTATATTAATGACCTGTTAGGCGTTCTACAACTAAGCACGTCGGCCAGGTTATTCGCCGATGACTGCATTATCTTCAAAAGCATTCATTCTATCCGATCAACTTGTCCTAAATACGAACTTGCAGCTTCTTGCAGACTAGTGTAACAAATGGGACTGTTTATTACTTGCTACGAATAAGATCAACAAAATAATATTTACGTATGGCATTGGGGACAACATGATTAGTCAAGTGGAAGACATAACTGGCCGTGACTTTAACATCTCATCTTAAATGGTCATCCCATATGTCCAAAATCTGCTCCTTTGCAAGGAAAAAGCTGTTTCTTAAAACATAAATTAGACAATTCTTCAAGCTTACTTAGACTTCAAGCGTAAAACTCATTTGTTAGACCTACTCTTGAACACGCCAGCATAGTATGCGGCCCACACACCACAACCAAAATAGATAAATTAGAAAAAATCCACAGATTAGCAGTAAGGTTCATATATAACCGGTATAAGTGAAGGGATTCTCCGTCCGCCACGTTACTTCAGGCAGCCCTTGAGCCATTGGCTGGAAGAAGAAAGGCTGCCCGGCTGCGCTTTTTTCACTCCTTGTATTTTCAATAGACCAGTTGCATAAATGCCAGCAACACTGTAAAAAGCTCTGGAGTGTTCAAGCAACACTGTGCAGCGCCGCCATTGTGCATGAAAACATTACAAAAAAACCGCAGTGCACATGCGGATGCGATAGGGGTAGGCAAGTTGGTTTTTGTTCTGTGGCCTTATCTTAACGTGAACAATCGTCTGCGCTGCATTTTGTGTTCCCCGTTTGTGCAATCGCTCTCAACGATGTCGCACCATTCAGGGAAGGTAATTTTCCCCATCACTGGATGGAAGAACGACCTTGCCGTGTTACCTCCGCTGTCAGATCGGAGCGTACACGAATTTTATGCAGGACGATCGGGAACGAAACGAACCTACGAACGAAGCTACAACTTTCACGTGGAATCGTACGTCAACGTATGTGCGCTGAAGACCAATGTAACCCAAAACAGGTAAATATTTGTGCAGCTCTATCGCATGTAAGCGGGCGATAGTCGCAACCGTTGACTCTCAGTGATAAAAGTGCTTTGCTGTTGTGTGAATGTTAAGAAATCTTCATGACTTTATTTATGCTTAGGTTTAAGAAAACAAATTATAAATCAGTTGGTGCAATAGTTTATTCTCTTGTCTGAAGTCATGGATGGAGGAGCTTAGCACTCTTTATTTATTTCCAGCGCCGGGCTCATCTTCTTGAAGGCACCATGCTACCGAAGCAAAAAGAAGAACGCGCCCCCGTATTCCGTGATGATAGCATTGGACACGACACGCATCATCGATGGAAGCTGCGACTGCCCAGCAGGAAAGCTCGCCTGCAGCCACATGATCGCTGTTTTGAGGACTGCCACGCTCCTACAGTCAAAGGGTTTCTCAGAGGCGCCGGCCCAGCTCTCGTGCACGGATTTGCCTCAGCAATGGAGGATTCCCCGCAGAAGCGCGATCAGAGTATGCCCGCTTCAATCCGTGGACTGGCGCAAAGTGAAAGAAGGCGGGACTAGCGCGCCAAAGTTTGCCTTGCCGAAGGAGCGCCGTGTACGCAGTAGAAATCGGCAGGAGCCAGAAGAAAAGTTTGCTCAAGAACTGCTTTCGTTTGACCCAGATAATGACTTCGCGAAAGCGCTCCTGCTGACCGACGAAGGCGACACCGTGCAGTCCAGGTTTGGGCTGGTGTCCTCATTGGCGCCACAGAGCTACCAGCAGTCCCTGATGCCACACGGTTTCACCGTGCTTCTTTCTGGGTTACAACCAGCAAACGAAGAAAATCCTTGTGAAAGCATCCAGACTGTCACTTTCTTCGAAAGCGGCACAGCCTGGAATCCTCCAGCACACCTTGAGACAAACAGTGTTATGCAGGTCAGAGGCTGGTCAATGTTTCTTGCAAGGAATTATTATGAACCTCTCGATTGTTGTGTGTTGGTGCCAAATCCTTGTGCGAATTACGTTTAGCCATGGTTTCGATGCTATAGGCAGAGTCATCACATTCGATATTTTAATTGCCTTGGACCCGCGTTTGGTAGCAAATAGATGCGCACTTTCATTAGTTTCCAGTCCCTAGGTTGTATCGGACAGATGTAATATTTTGTATTTTCAGCAACCCCACAAATATTAAGACGTACATCTCTTTATCCGTTAGACCAACGTGTGCACTGAGCGTGAGGAGCGTGAGAAACATGCAATGTTTTTAATTTTCATATCTGTCTGACGTTTATTTCCTGCATCAGGAGATATGTGTGACACCATTGGCAGCTGAAGCGCTTGAAAAGGACAGCCGCCAGCAGGCAAAAAGTGCAACATGGCAGCAGGAACGCCGGCTTCGTGTCACATCCTCCAAGTTTGGTGCGGTCCTGAATAGGAAGGAGTGGACTGTTAAGGGCCTGCAGAACCTCACAGCTGCAAGAGACCTTTCTAGAGTTACTGCAGTCAAGTTAGTATTTTCTTTTTATCCTTGTAAATGCATGAACAAATTATATGTGCCACAGAGTGGCATTAGTGTATCTAAAAATTGTGCTATACATTGTAGCTTAACTAACATTGCACTAAGTTTATTTATGTTACATTTTTCCAGTTACGGCATCAAGATGGAGTCGCTAGCTGCTCAACGCTACGAGGATGTTCTACGCCGTCTGGGCCATGCTCCTACAGTTAGCACCTGTGGATTGCTGGTTAACCCAGCTTTTCCTTGGTTGGGGTGCGTCGCCCGACAGGATTGTGTACGACCCCACAGAACAATCCTATGGTGTAGTGGAGATCAAGTGTCTCTACTCTTTACGTGACCACAAGGCGTCTGCCCTTCTAAACACTGATTTCTGTAGCATAATCAGGGATGGTGTACCAGAGCTGAAGAGTGACCACCAGTATTATCATCAACTGCTTGGGCAGATGGGTGTATTGCAGTTGCGCTGGGGTGACTTTGTGGTCTATGGAGGAGATTTCATTTTGATCGAAAGAATAAGATTTAATGAGAATGAATGGAAAAGTGCCAGAGAGGTGCTCGGCAACTTTTACTTTGACACACTGCTGCCACACCTGTTGAGCACTGTAATCTGATGTGATACAGAAAACAAAGCAAAAATGGCATGTCGAAAAGACAAGTAGGGCTGCAAACATGCACACAAGAGGAGGGCAGCACCACGAGGCAGTGAGGATTGACATATGACTAGCAAATGAGCGTCTTTAAGGAACACTGTGGATTAGATCAGGTTGTGTCTTCTTTTAGAAGTGATGGCTGGAAGTTTGTAAGGAAGGCACACACGGCCCACATCTGATTCGCTAAGGGTACAAGGGAGATTGGAATCGACCGGTCAAAAATGTGATATCCCTTGATTTTCTTGATCTTCCTCTCCACATGTATCCTGATTGCTGCAATTTCCTGAGTCTCCTCCACTTCGGCGGGAGTAAATTGCCCATGCATGAGGAAGGGTGGAATGTTCAGCATAACATTCTTGCTTTGTAGCAGGTCTTTTATTTTAAATCCCTTGTCAGCCATGACTGAATCACCTGTGTCAAACTTCAGGTCTAAAAATCCACTCTTCTCCACACACTCTCTGTCAGACGTACACCCAGTAAATAGTTCGGAAACAAAAGTCAGTACTCCATGAGGGGATATGCCTATGAGTGCTTTGAACGTATGGGTAGACTTGTACGAGGAATAGACTTGTGATTGCGTCACGAAAGATGTTGGCACATCACATCTAATCTCAGTGGCATCCAAGATTACACGTGTTGATGGATATTTTTCCTTGAAAGCGGATAGCATGGCAGCATCAATAGCTTGTCGTGATATCCATTTTGTCATTTCTGTTACCTGCAAATAGATATAGTCAAGCCCTGCGGAAAAAATTCTTGACACTGTGCTGATGGAGACGTTGAACAAGTGGCCGATGTGTCTGTGAAATAAGCCAACTCGAAGTTTAACTAGCACTAGAAAGAGCTGGTTCTCCATACCAATCTTGTGTCGCCGACCACTATACTCAACATTTCGTAGCCAGCTCCTCGTACGCTTGCGTGCAATGTTTTCACCATTTTCCCCAAAATCAAGGAGATGCATGAGAGCACAAAAGTGCTTGTAGCTGGGCAGTCCAGTGTAAAACTCAATGTCATCATTGTTGTCCTTGAATCTTTGAATTCCAAATAGAGGCAATTCTTCCAGCTTCTCAATATTTTTCTGTGCAGTGACAAGCTGTGTGCGAAGCAGCTTTAATTGATTATTTTGTGCCTTTATTTGCAGCTTCAGGCGCTGATTTTCTGCTTCGGTTGCTTTGCTTGCTGCGAGTTTATTTTCTAGGACAGCAATAGTTTTTCTTAAAGAGCTTACTTGCAGCTTCAGGTGATGATTTTCAGCTTCTGTATCTGCTCCGCTTGCTTTGCTTGCAGCCAGCTCCTGCTCTAGGGCAGAAATATTTTCTCTGCATGCACAAATACTTCCAGAGGCTGGTTCTTCTGGTGACTGTTGCGGTTTGTCAGGAAGCAAAGTGGAGCCCGTATCTTCAACATTGAAGATGTCAGTGCCTTCACTGAATGTATTTTTGTTGCATCCATCTGCTGAGTTTTCCTTGTCATCTGCTCGGTTATCGATACGGGTGTCTTTTGTCTTTACCTTTTGTCCTGTATTGGAAAACCCTTGAACATTACCGTTACACTTCCTTTTTGATAATGCAACTTTCTGAAGTGGTGCCCGTTGAGCTGGTGGTTTCCTCGATGGCTTTGGCTGCTTGAATAAAAATATGGATGGCACAGCAGACTGGTGTAAGTGTCGGTAACCATTAGCAACATTAGCAACAAAGTCATCCTAAGAAAGTGGAGAGAGCAGACCCTGGTGGCCTTCGAAACTGTGAAGAGTGGGCCTTCATCTCGCCTGATGGCTGCAATCCACTTTTTGTATATGTCCTGGTCTCTTGGGAATCTGTGGTATGACACCTGTGAATAAAAGTCAATATTCAGAACACGTTCTGTCTTGATTGGGACATATCTCAACAACGCTCTCTTAAAACAAAGAGTTGACGATGCTATGCAAGACAAGGTTTCAAACACTCGACAAATCTGCACAACCGAGGTCTACGCGCATGGCTGCACCGTTACAAATTTATCGATTTCAGGTGCTTATATGCGTAGGGCTTTACGACAACGGACCAGAATCTGTCTTTTTTTTTCGATGAAGGCAGATAAAGTAACATTAGAGCGAAATAAAACGCGAAATGACGTTTTGACATGCATACAGGGCTCGACTTAAAGTGCGTGTGCACAGTAATGCAGCCGTCAGGTGAAATGCACGGCTATGTCTGACATCGTCGGTCCACAGACACTTAGTTGTCTTGCTTGACCATATCACACGGCACAAGCACTGCCTGCGAACATCGCAAACCGGCTGTGTTTCGCTACCAACATAAACGGCGCAGACGGTGTTTCGACATAAGCATTCGCAGAGCTGTGCCAAACCACAAATGGCCTCCGCCCTTAAAGAATGGCATGCACGCACAGCACGATCTCAAAACGTTCCTTTTACAGCGTAACACAACGATATAGCCCTTTGCTTAGGGAGACAAGTGGTCAGAACCGTGTGACGGCGTCCGGTAAACATCGTGCCGCATCCCACAAACCGCAAAAGGTTTCAGGTTTTTAAAGGCATTTATTTAAAAATTTCATCGCTAAACCGTATCGAGATCACTTATAGATGAATCAAGCTACATGTCTAGCGATTAAAATAAGTAAAAACATGCTTAATTACATAAACAAGCTACTGCCTGACAAGCACACGACGGAGGTGCGACGCAGCAAGAAGGGACTTACCTTTTGTCCAGACTTGTCAAAGCCACGAAACTGCGTGCACAGTGGCACACAGCAGTTAACTGGCATGACTCCAGGTTACAGTCGCCCGACAACAGCACGAAAAGGGATGAGTTCGCCACAAACGTCGATTCAGTGCGCCAAGCCGGTATCACGCGCGTACCGAATGGGCGAAACGCACACGACTATTCATGCACAATGGAGGCCGCTGGCTGCATCCTGTACGCAAGTACAGATGGCGCTGCAACGAATTGTGTTTTGCAACTCGTCTATAACTAGGCATCCAGCCACAGCCCTACTTCGAAAGGGACACAACCAGACCCTCACGACAAAAACATAGTCGCAGCATCAAGCCAATATTTTCCCGCACGAATTTCTTCAAATATTCATTTTGCCCGAAAGCAATGTCCGACTGGAATTCCCTGCCTTATGACTCACCTCTCCTTTCTTCAACTTTTTGAGAGCCTATATATCTGACTGCAACAAACAGCAACAACGCGCGCATTAGATCCCATAGATGAGATGAATATTTACCATTATTATTAGGGTTATAATTATATTCGAGTGCTGATTGCCGTGTTATAGTTTGTTAACGAAGCTTTCCCCCAAATTCTAAATATTTTAAGGCAGTTTGTCGTGTGCGTGTCATAGGCACGCACGCTTATATCGCGTTCCGTTTCTCTACCACGGGTGCGCTTTAAAACCATAGCGCTGAAATTTTTGCTTTTCCTTTCCTTCCTTCTTCTCCGCCCTCAAACTGGCTCTCTTAACTACTACACGCAGAGACAAAGCAACAGCGCGCGCATGTGATCCCATAGATGAGATGAATACATATATATAGAAAATTATCAGTCATTGCTCTGGTAGTATAGCCTTCTGGGCCGTTTCCTTTTTTTTCGAAAGTAGTTCTATTAGGGTTATTATAATTACACGAAAGTATTTCGCCCTCGTCAGCAGCAGTCCTTGAGATAGTTATTCTGGCGGCTAGCTTCCCACGCTATACGTGCCGCCCTCGCACCTGTTTCAGCTTTTCCTAGACGCTAGAGTTCTACTATGTCCGCGCAACCTTGAGCGATCGGAAAGCGCGTTTTCCCCTCTTGGGCGGCGGAGAAGGGAGGCTTCGTTCCGGCCGCGGAGCCCTCCACGTCTCAGTAAGGTGCCTGGTGGTGGTCTCGCGCGGACGATGCCCTCTCGGTGAGCGCATATTTTCCCCCTCATCTTTTAAGATGTTCAATACTTACAAGCATTTGTCTCGCAAACCATATTTATTTCAAGGGAATTTTCCACGTCTCAATAATTTCTCTCGTCGTATTCGAGTGCTGATTGCCTGTTCTAGTTTGTTAACGAAGCTTTCCCCTCAAGTCTAAATATTTTAAGGCAGTTTGTCGTGTGCGTACCATGGCCATGCGCGCTTATATCGTCTTCCGTTTCTCTGCCATGGTTGCGCTTTAAAACCACGGCGCTGCAATTTTGCTTTCCTTTCCTTCCTTCTTCTCCGCCCTTAAACTGGCTCTCTTAACCACTACACGCAGAGACAAAGCAACAACGCGCGCATGCGATCCCATAGATGAGATGAATATTTGCCATTATTATTAGGGTTATAATTATATTCGAGTGCTGATTGTCGTGTTATAGTTTGTTAACGAAGCTTTCCCCCCAATTCTAAATATTTTAAGGCAGTTTTCCTAGTCTATAAAGCTGCTCGAGTTCACTCTTATTCTCGGGCGGCCATTTTTACATGAATGTATGCCTTCCAACCACTATCGCGGACAACATCAGTCCCTTTCCACGTAAGTATGAGGCTCGGAGCAGGAGCTATGGCGCTTCAAAGTAACGTGGGGCCTGACGAACCAACTGACTGAGCTATCTTTCCGGGCAACATCCAAGGTTCACGACTTCAAATCAGCTGTTATGTTCCTTTTTTTTCCTCCCCCCTTTTTTTTCTTTTTGTTTCTTTCTTTTTAATGTATTTTCATTTATTTTATCACTGTACGGGAACCCTCCTAAAAAAATTATATATATCCTCAATTATGTATGGCCACACATGTGCAGGTCATAAATACCAGGTTCTCTAGCCGAGGGCCATCCGTGCGGTATAACCGAGCTCAGATTGGCACACCTTGACTGATCAAATAGGGCACCACTGTAGGTTAAATGAGGCGTAAAGCTCCTGCGGGACCCGCCGTGGTTGCTCAGTGGCTATGGTGTTAGACTGCTGAGTACGACGTCACGGGATCGGATCCCGGCCATGGCGACCGCATTTCGATGGGGGTGAAATGCGAAAACACCCGTGTACTTAGAATTAGGTGCACGCTAAAGAACCCCAGGTGGTCGAAATTTCCGGAGTCCTCCACTACGGCGTGCCTCATAATCAGAAAGTGGTTTTGTCACGTAAAACCTCATAATTTATTTTTTTATTTAACTCCTGCGGGGACGTTAGAGTATCCGTCTCCCATACAAGAGGACCGTGGTTCAAATCCCGGTGCCGCGCAATTCTCCACCGGAAAATAAAAAAAACTGTGTGTTGAGAAAATTGCACAAACAGGCCTGGAGTGCGGCCTAATCCCGGTGACCAGAACCGGTAACGCACTCTCTCACCGGAGCAGGATTGGCCACCCTGGTGCAGTACATGGCCACAACCTCCTATATGAATACAACAATCAAACCCCGGCCCTCAGTCCCCAGCAGCCGCGAAGCAACTGACCACGGCAGCGGTCAGATCTGTGACGCTGCAGAGGGCGCTAAGAATATCTGGCTCCGGACAGGCCGCATTGGAATCTGAACCTAGCAACGTTTAACGTTAGAACGTTATCTAGTGAAGCGAGTCTAGCAGTGTTATTGGAGGAATTAGAGGGTAGTAAATGGGATATAATAGGGCTCAGTGAAGTTAGAAGGACAAAAGAAGCATATACAGTGCTAAAAAGCGGGCACATACTGTGCTACCGGGGCTTAGCGGAGAGACGAGAACTAGGAGTCAGATTCCTGATTAATAAGGAAATGGCTGGTAACATACAGGAATTCTATAGCATTAACGAGAGGGTGGCAGGTCCTGTTGTGAAACTTAATAAGAGGTGCAAATTGAAGGTGGTACAAGTCTATGCCCCTACATGCAGTCATGATGACCAGGAAGTCGAAAGCTTTTATGAAGACGTGGAATCGGCGATGGGTAAAGTCAAAACAAGATACACTATACTGATGGGCGACTTCAATGCCAGGGTAGGCAAGAAGCAGGCTAGAGACAAGTCCGCAGGGGAATATGGCATAGGCTCTAGGAATAGCAGAGGAGAATTATTAGTAGAGTTTGCAGAACAGAATAATATGCGGATAATGAATACCTTTTTCCGCAAGCGGGTTAGTCGAAAGTGGACGTGGGGGAGCCCGAATGGTGAGACTAGAAACGAAATCGACTTCATGCTTTGCGCGAACCCTGGCATCATACAAGATGTAGACGTGCTCGGCAAGGTACGCTGCAGTGACCATAAGATGGTAAGAACTCGAATTAGGCTAGACTTGAGGAGGGAACGGAAGAAACTGATACACAAGAAGCCAATCAATGAGTTAGCGGTAAGAGGGAAACTAGAGGAATTCCGGATCAAGCTACAGAACAGGTATTCGGCTTTAACTCAGGAAGAGGACCTTAGTGTTGAAGCAATGAACGACAATCTCATGGGCATCATTAAGGAGTGCGCAATAGAAGTCGGTGGTAACGCCGTTAGACAGGAAACCAGTGGGCTATCGTAGGAGACGAAAGATCTGATCAAGAAACGCCAATGTATGAAAGCCTCTAACCCTACAGCTAGGATAGAACTGGCAGAACTTTCTTAGTTAATCAACAAGCGTAAGACAGCGGACATCAGGAAATATAATATGGATAGAATTGAACAGGCTCTCAGGAACAGAGGAAGCCTAAAAACAGTGAAGAAGAAACTAGGAATAGGCAAGAATCAGATGTGTGCGTTAAGAGACAAACCCGGCAATATCGTTACTAATATGGATGAGATAGTTCAAGTGGCTGAGGAGTTCTATATAGATTTATACAGTACCAGTGGCACCCACGACGATAGTAGAAGAGAGAATAGCCTGGAGGAATTCGAAATCACACAGGTAACGCCAGAAGAAGTAAAGAAATTATTAGGAGCTATGCAAAGGGGGAAGGCAGCTGGGGAGGATCAGGTAACAGCAGATTTGTTGAAGGATGGTGGTCAGATTGTTCTAGAGAAACTGGCCACCCTGTATACGCAATACCTCAAAACCTCGAGCGTACCGGAATCTCTGACGAACGCTAAAATAATCCTAATTCATAAGAAAGGGCACGCCAAAGACTTGAAAAATTATAGACCGATCAGCTTACTGTCCGTTGCCTACAAAGTATTTACTAAGGTAATCGCAAATAGAATCAGGAACACCTTAGACTTCTGTCAACCAAAGGACCAGGCAGGATTCCGTAAAGGCTACTCAACAATAGACCATATTCACACTATCAATCAAGTGATAGGGAAATGTGCAGAATATAACCAACCCTTATATATAGCTTTCATTGACTACGCGAAAGCGTTTGATTCAGTCGAAACCTCAGCAGTCATGGAGGCATTACGGAATCAGGGTGTAGATGAGCCATATATAAAAATACTGCAAGATATCTATAGCGGCTCCACAGCCACCGTAGTCCTCTACAAAGAAAGCAACAGAATCCCAATAAGGAAAGGCGTCAGACAGGGAGATACGATCTCTCCAATGCTATTCACAGCAGGTTTACAGGAGGTATTCAGAGACCTGGAGTGGGAAGAGTTGGGGATAAAAGTTGATGGAGAATACCTTAGCAACTTGCGATTCGCTGATGATATTGCCTTGCTTAGTAACTCAGGAGACCAATTGCAATGCATGTTCACTGACCTGGAGAGGCAAAGCAGAAGGGTGGGTCTGAAAATTAATCTGCAGAAAACTAAAGTAATGTTTAACAGTCTCGGAAGAGAACAGCAGTTTACGATAGGCAGCGAGGCACTGGAAGTGGTAAGGGAATACATATACTTAGGGCAGGTAGTGACCACGGATCCGGATCATGAGACTGAAATAACCAGAAGAATAAGAATGGGTTGGGGGCGTTTGGCAGGCATTCTCAAATCATGAACAGCAGGTTGCCACTATCCCTCAAAAGGAAAGTGTAAAACAGCTGTGTGTTACCAGTACTCACATATGGGGCAGAAATCTGCAGGCTTACGAAAAGGGTTCTGCTGAAATTGAGGACGACGCAACGAGCTATGGAAAGAAGAATGATGGGTGTAACGTTAAGGGATAAGAGCAGATTGGGTGAGGCAACAAACGCGGGTAAATGACATCTTAGTTGAAATCAAGAAAAAGAAATGGGCATGGGCCGGACATGTAATGAGGAGGGAAGATAACCGATGGTAATTAAGGGTTACGGACTGGATTCCAAGGGAAGGGAAGCGTAACAGGGGGCGGCAGAAAGTTAGGTGGGCGGATGACATTAAGACGTTTGCCAGGACAACATGGCCACATTTAGTACATGACCGGGGTAGTTGGAGACGTATGGGAGAAGCCTTTGCCCTGCAGTGGGCCTAACTAGGCTGATGATGATGATGATGATATCTGACTGTATGGTTGTAAATGATGATTACTTATTAACTGTGCATAGTGTGCTTCTTTGTCTATGTGCCTGTGTTTGCGGCATGTACTCTCACAAAATGTATTTGCTTTACAACCTTCTTTATTTTATTACAGTTTCTGGTTGTAAATTCTAACTTCACCGTTGTTGCCGATCCTTAGGCATAGTGCTTACTAACAAATGTCATCATCATCATCAGCCTGGTTACGCCCACTGCTGGGCAAAGGCCTCTCCCATACTTCTCCAACTACCCCGGTCATGTACTAATTATGGCCATGTTGTTCCTGCAAACTTCTTAATCTCATCCGCCCACCTAACTTTCTGCCGCCCCCTGCTACGTTTCCCTTCACTACGAATCCAGTCCGTAACCCTTAATGACCATCGGTTATCTCCCCTCCTCATTACATGTCCTGCCCATGCCCATTTCTTTTTCTTGGTTTCAACTAAGATGTCTAACTCACGTTTGTTCCCTCACCCAATCTGCTCTTTTCTTAACCCTTAACGTTACACCTATCATTCTTCTTTGCATAGCTCGTTGCGTCGTTCTCAATTTAAGTAGAACCTATTTCGTAAGCCTCCAGGTTTCTGCCCCGTAGGTGTGTACTGGTAAGACACAGCTATTATATACTTTTCTCTTGAGGGATAATGGCAACCTGCTGTTCATGATCTGAGAATGCCTGCCAAATGCACCCCAGCCCATTCTTATTCTTCTAATTATTTCCATCTCATGATCCGGATCCGCCGTCACTACCTGCCCTAATTAAATGTATTCCATTACCATTTCCAGTGCCTCGCTACCTATCGTAAACTGCTGTTCTCTTCCGAGACTGTTAAACATTAGTTTTCTGCAGATTAAATTTTAGACCCACCCTTCTGCTTTACCTCTCCAGATCAGTGAGCATGCATTGCAGTTGGTCCCCTGAGTTACTGAGTAAGGCAATATCATCAGCGAATCGCAAGTTGCTAAGGTACTCAAATTACCTCTTATCCCCAGTTCTTCCCAATCCATGTCTCTGAATGCCTCCTGTAAACACGCTGTGAATAGCATTGCAGAGACCGTACCTCCCTGCCTGCCGCCTTTCATTATTGGGATTTTGTCGCTTTCTTTATGGAGGACTACGGTGGCTGTGGAGCCGCTATAGATATCTTTCAGTATTTTTACATACGGCTTGTCTACACCCTGATTCCGTAATGCCTCCTTGACTGCTGAGGTCTCGACTGAATTAAACGCTTTCTCGTAATCAATGAAATCTACATATAATGGTTGGTTATATTCCGCACATTTCTCCATCACCTGATTGATAGTGTGAATATGTTATGTTTAGGTGTGTGCGAATATTGCAATTTTCGAATACGAATCGAATATGAATAAGGCGAAAAACTGTCTTCGAATATCGAATATATGTGTAGTATTAAAAAATTGCAAAACGAGGTAACAATAGCTTTATTACCGTTTTAAATATAGTATTGCATTTTACGAGGTTGCTTCAGGTTAAAGAGGCACTCATTATAGGTAATACACTCAGGTAATGTCAGGTAATGCTCTGTCAGGTAAACGCTTGTTACAGATTATCGCGAAGGAAAATTGACTGCTCAACATGTTCACAAAGTAGGGGCTCTCTATGCACTGTGACAGCATTTGTCCAGGTAACATTTTCTAGATGCATATTTTATTGCGCATACTTACAAATCCCGAAAGTACATCATATATTGTTATGAAGAGCCCTGAAATAAAGCTTGGTAAAAAAAAATGAAGCTGATCATGTCTCACGGGCCTGATGCAGATAGACCGGAGCAGAGCGTACACATTCATAGTAAGGTTCGTTACAGCCCTTAAGATCACGGTGCTGTAACGCTGTGTCGTCGTTTGGTACCTTCTTTTGTCCTTGTTTTGTGTTGTGCTGTAACGAAACTTACTAGGAATCCCAGCCAACTGGCCCAATTCGGCATCTTGATGCAGAGCATACAGATAATGAGCGGATCATGTGAAGCTCTCAGTGAATAAACATGTTCTTAGGAGAATGTGGAGCAAGCATATGATTCGTTAATTGCTAAATTATTCACAGTCTGTCCGAATATTCATCGTTTCGACCATTATTCGGCCGTCCTCGAATATTCGGGAATTTACGAATATGCATTTCTCGAATCGAATACGCTTCGAATAAGGAAAATATTCGATTCGTATTCGAAATTTCGAATATTCGCACACCCTTAGTTATATTGTTGAGTAGCCTTTACGGAATCCTGCCTGGTCCATTGGTTGACGGAAGTCTAAGGTGTTCCTGATTCTATTTGCAATTACCTTAGCAAATACTTTGAAGGCAATGGACAGTAAGCTGATTGGTCTTTAATTTTTCAAGGCTTTGGCGTCCCCTTTCTTATGAATTAGGATTACGGTAGCGTTCTTCCAAGATTCCAGTACGGTCGAAGTCATGAGGCATTGCGTATACAGGGTGGCCAGTTTTTCTAGAACAATCTGCCCACCATCCTTCAACAAATCTGCTGTTACCTGATCCTCCACAGCTGCCTTCCCCCTTTGCATAGCTCCCAAGGCTTTCTTTACTTCTTCCGGCGTTACTTCTGGGATTTCAAATTCCTCTAGACTTTCTCTCTTCCATTATCGTCGTGGTTGCCACTGGTACTATATAAATATCTAAAGAACTCCTCAGCCACTTCAACTATCTCATCCATATTAGTAATGATATTGTCGGCTTTGTCTCTTGACGCGTACATCTGATTCTTGCCTATTCCTATTTTCTTCTTCACTGCTTTTAGGCTTCCTCCGTTCCTGAGAGCATGTCCAATTCTTTCCTTATTATACTTCCTTATGTCAGCTGTCTTACGCTTATTGATTAACTTGAAACGTTCTGCCAGTTCTATTCTAGCTGTAGGGTTAGATGCTTTCATACATTGTCGTTTCTTGATCAGATCTTCCATTTCCTGCGATAGCTTACTGGCATCCTGTCTAACGCAGTTACCACCGACATCTATTGCACACTCTTTAATGATGCCCATAAGATTGTCGTTCATATCTTCAACACTAACAAATGTATGTACCCTCTATTGCTTGGACCGATTCGGTCTGCAGTATTCTGTCAATAAATAAATTAAATAAATAATTAAAAGTAACAACGCTATCCTGAGTCTCCTATACCTATCGTGTCGTAACAGCGTTCTGTCCCAGATGAAAGCGCGGTATGGATCGCACTGAGGTATATTGTTGCACTAGAACGTAAATTTGCACATGATCACGCAGTGAGACATAACACACACACATAATTACACAGACATAACAGCAGCCAAGATGGCGCTGATCAACCTCTACTTCAGCTTTGCCAGTTTTCACCTATTGCTGCGGTCTTCTTCTATCACGCGGCAATATCCTGTCACACTAGTGGGCTCTTGGTCGAGGTGTAAGTAGCAATCCGCCTTTTTTTTTTATGGCGTGACGGCGCATGCACCCCGCCCTACCGGATTAGTCTCGAAACGTCTTGGAAGGGTCGCCCGCGTCGCCGCGCGCCGGGAAGTCGGAGGTGCGCTGCTGCAAGCACGCGTCCCATCTACCGCGTTGAACCTGCACTGGTAGCTCAACGTCGTTGCGGTGTCGAAAATGGGCGGAGCGTAAGATGCAACTCCACTTTAATACAGAAAGCCACCAGTGCTTCGTCCGAGTGGTTCGGACTGCACCGTGAGCCAGGTAGTTGCCGCCTTTCATTGATGGCTAGCAAATTTAACGAAAAACTTGTGCGGGACACTTCGGCGACACTTATAAACATCACGTTGCTGATGAAGTCGTCTTGCAGCCTTCTTCCTCACTTGCTAGTGGTGGCATCCCGTGCCTGGCTTCACGTACTCGTTTAAGGCACGGTAATAACGGGTCGAGACGAGATGGAAAAGACGCTCACGGCAACGATTGACCGACTGTTCAGCACAGTGCGTCACTGAAGGCATTTTATCATACCAGGCCGACAACGACGCAACTGACGAGTGCGAGTTATCGCACTGCGACGGGCCTTTTTGTCAACGGCACCGACAAAATCAGCGTACCGACAATCGTCCGACCAAACCTTGTGCGACCGGCCATCGAACTGACAACGCGATAGCACCTTCGCTTGTATATGCATATAATCGAGCTTATAGTGAGTCAGAACATGCCTATAATTTGAAATACGCAAGCTGCAAACCTATCAAAATGTGCACATGAAGTTTGAGCCAATGTTGATCATGTTCAGCGAAGATTAAGCCTGGCGCCTTCGTTAAAATTATGGCGTTTTACGTGCCAAAACCACTTTTTGATCATGAGGAACGCCGTAGTGGAGGACACCGGAAATTTCGACCACCTGGGGTTCTTCCACGTGCACCTAAATTTAAGTACACAGGTGTTTTCGCATTTCGCACCCATCGAAATGCGGCCGCCGCGGCCGAGATTTCATCCCGCGACCTCGTGCTCAGCAGCCCATCACCATGGCCACTGAGCAACCACGGCGGGTGCCTGGCGCCGTCGTGTTCGTGCACCCGCTACCGGCGTACTTGAACTGAAATATCAGCAGTTAGGATGAAGGAAGCCGCTCTGATAGTTCAGTTCCGTCCTTAGCGATTTCACATTTCACTTCCCACAGCGCGTACACAATAAGCAGCAAGCGGTGACACAGCGCTGTGCCAACATCTGTACTTCACCGTACCCGGCTGCCGGTCGCATTCGCTACGTAAATGGGTGGGTCAGTATGTGTTGTTATGCTCACAACTTTCTAAATTCCAGAGATGTGCTGTTTACGTCTGCATGAAACAGGAAACAAGCGACGGTGCATTCAGTATACAGCAGCATAAACAACTGTCTCGCTCAGTTATACCAACGGTGTCAGTGATGGCATCCACGTTTTCGCGAAAGAACAGCACAGCCTAAAAATGAGCACTTAATTTATGCGAGCGCAGTTGTCTCTAATAATGTTCTATGGCATGTGAAAACTGTAAGTATGGTGGAGTTAAAGAAAAGCGAGAATCAGCTGAAATAAACGACCCCTAATATGTTATCTGGATCACAGTTGCCGTTGTTCAATTGGTTCGACCACTCAGATTGACTCGTCTCAGGGTAGAACAACCCGTCACACATGCGCAGATATGTATGCTTTGCTACGTTTTCACATTTCATATTAGTGATGCACCTTTAGAACAATATTTTACGCTAACAACGATCTGTGTGTATAGGTGTCGATGTGAACAAGTGCACCGCTTTGATAAATCCGGCTCGGAAGGCTGCGCTCGAAGATTCCTTGAATATGCGAAATGTCTAAATTATGTTTAAGAAGAATACAAAAAGCGAGCTCTAAGCGCAGAAGTTAGCGACAACAAACTTCAAGGTATCTGTGTTGGCAAAGGGAACTCAGCGTGCCTTTATCAGCCGCACTGTTTGCGCAACAGCGCACTCAGGCCTGCTCACCCAGTGGTCTTTGAGTGCTTCATGGCTTCCAGGAACGGCATTCTAATTAATAATGATTCGCGATGCGCGTAATGAAAAACTGACGCGCACTCAACAAGGGCTCAGGTACACAAACCAACCGGCGAAAGCCCCGGCACCTTTCCAAAGTATTTCCAGCGGCGTGCGGCAGAGGACAGCACAGGAAAATAAAAAAGGTGCATTGGTATTTGGCTTTTGGATTTTTATCGAAGTGAATTTCTTCCTGTCATTCGAGCGCATATCTGTGGGCAGAGTTCGACGGGATTCGCGTAATAGATAGGCCATACTGGGAAGGAATTGCACCTTAGTTCAGACACAGGGTGCTAAAGCAGAACGGTGTATTTGAAGGACAAAGTAACTGTAATACTACATTTAAAGCTGCCAGATATTCTCTTGAGCCACAGTGTACACATCTGGAGGCTCTATCTGGTTTTTTTTTGTTTTTTTTAGTGCTAACCAAAGAAAATGCAGTGGAATGTGCATAGAAGCCTATGTTAATTAAAAACGCTGCAAAAATATCACGTCACCGGACCAGAAAAGTGTAAAACATTATTATATTTTAAGGGAGGGAGTTCAAAGTGTCACGGGAAGTTTGACGCGCTGTTCTGTATGAGTGCCCTTTGTCCGTTCTTGGATACGTCGGCATGTTCTACTTTGAGACTAAATGTCGCTTTCGCTTACGCCAAACGTTATTTTCTTCCTACAATACTCACCATGGTTGACCTAGCAGTTAAGTTGGTTTCCTGGACGTGGTGACGTCAATCTGACGGAAGCGGAAGGCAAGAACGCTCATGCACCGCGCTCTCTGGTGCAAATTAAACAGTCACGGTTGGTCACAGCCAATCCAATGCGGCATTTCACATAGGCACTGCATTACTTGAGACACGGTAAACTCGCCTGAATAATCAACCTTTCTGGCAAACAGTACATCATCTTTGCCAGCGCAGTATCTATAATTAATCACTCTCGGTAATTGTGAGGACGGGAGGTAAACATCCACCTTATGAACTAGAAGTGCTTTTCTGAGCTGTCTGCAACATGTTTTCATGTTGGTACACCTTTAGAAGCTGTACCAACGCATCGCCATAATTTTACTGATTTGGATATAAAGCAAAAGCCACAGAGAAATGAACTAGTAGAAGTGGCAGCAAATGATCTTTTTCGTACCCAACAGTCGAAACACGGTGACGTTGTAAGGTTTGCCAGCAAACAGAAAGGGTACCTAGAAAAAATCGTTAGTCAAGACATAGAGAAAGGAACAGGACTCAAACACCCTTCCTGTTCCTTCCCCTTTGTGTTGCGTCACAATTTTTTATACTTATCCTTTCCATTTGCTGGCATACACTTACAAAGTACCATGTACCAACTTGCCCAACAAGCCAGCCTTAGGGTAACATTTGTAAGAATGCACGTCCAACCATTTGATCTATCTCTGAAACGATTAATAGCAACGTCCACACAAATTTCGAAGTTTAGAATATTTTTTGTCAGTGCAAGTTGATGTCAATCGGAGTAAAAGATGCAAGAGCGCACCGTACGCTACTGCGGCACAGGTGTCTCCTTATAGAGCGTGTAGGACTCCTGACGCTGACATAACTGTATATTGCCGCCTGTATTAATACGATAACAATATTCGCCACGAGGTCAAGCAGTCGCCGCCTGGCGGTTTCCGACGGAACCACTCAAGTAGGGACATGCCACCTGAGGTTGTGCGTGTTGGCAGGTCTTTCTCCGTCGTCTCAACGCGCTCCCCAGCAAAAAGTAAGAAAGAGGGGGCCTTGTTAACCGAGGGCCGAAAGCGGCTGCGGAAGATATATAGAGACAACCAAGCGTAAATTGTAAGCGACGGCCAAAAAACGTAATTAACTGCTGATAATTAACCGGGACTGAAGCAACGATGTCCTCTGCCTCCATTGTTGTTCGCGCTTTATTTTGAGGACCTAGCAAGACGACTGGAAAACAATGAATTAGGGCTTGATTTATCCAACGTGCGTAACGGACTAATGGTGCAGGAGCAACTCCCCGGACTGATGCATGCATACGACAAAGTGCAACTAGCGGATATTGCAAGAGATTTGCAGACATTTGCGAATATCTGTGGCAACGCAGCGACAAACCTAGACCTTAACTATAGCACAGAGAAATCTGGAATTATGATCATTAATGAAGAGACGAGTGTGTGAGTGAAAAACTTTATCAGCTCTAGATTCGCTGGTCTTCTGCGGTCTTCAGATGGAATCGTCCATCTTCTAGCACAATGGTCGGTCGCCCTTAGTCCAGGGCTCCGCTGGATGCTGCTGCCAGTTGTGCTCGCCGAATCAGACCTTCTTGGTCGACCTGGCGATCGCTGGAGAGCACTCCCTCCCATTGCTCCGCACTCGGGTTTGGTATAACGGGTACCACGTCTATCTTCTGGCATGCCCACGTTATGTGATACAGCGTGGGTGTTTCGTGGCACCAGGGGCATTTGTCATTGTATTGTGTGGGATGAATTTTGCTTAGTACGTTTAGGTTCGGGTACGAGCCCGTTTGTAGCTGCCTCCACGCGACAGAGTCCTCTCTACTAAGGGAGTTGTGCGGTGGTGGATACCGCTTTCTGCAGCCCTTGTAGTAATTCAGTGTCGCCGAATAGTCTTGGGGTACAGGTTCGGTCTCCTCGAGGTCGCCTACGTTGGATGCTCGGTAATAAGTATACCCTCGAGCTATCCTGTCCGCCCCTTGGTTCCGTGCCACTCCCGTGTGTCCCGGCGTCCATACTATCGTATGCCTAATTGGTTCTTCTTTTGTTTGTCGTGGTGTTATGTGGTCTCCGGAGCAGAGTATGCGGAGCGCTCCGTGCCCTATTCTGCCGCGTAGGTAGTTGCGGCACGCTGTTTGCGAATCTGTAAGGATTGTTAGAGACCGTTTAGACCGATATCCCTCCGCTGCCGCTAGAGCGACGGCCGCTTCTTCAGCCTCGACTATCGCACAGCCTTGTAGTGATGCGCTGGTGATCTCGCGTAGGTTCGAATCAATCACCGTTGCTACCGCGTTGCTGTTACTCTGCCCCGCTGCTCTGACGTATGTGGCTGCGTCCACGTATACCGTCGTTTCTTGGGGTGCTACTGTCTTTTGTAGGTATTCAGCCCTCGCTTCTCTGCGTGCTTTGTGTAGGTTGGGATCCATGTTCCGGGGTATGGGTGCTACATTTAGTGTGTTGCGATACTCGTCCGGAATAGTTTCGGTCCTCTGTATCTCTTGAAGTTGATCGGCGCAGCCTAGTTTCTTCAGGAGCTCCCTGCCAGATGGGGTCTGCTGTAGTCTGCGTTGTTGGGAGACTAGTTGCGCCTCTGTCAATTCGTCGAAGGTGTTGTATAGTCCTAAGGCTAGGAGCTTTTCGGTTGAGGTGTAGTGGGGAAGGTGGAGTGCGGTTTTGTAGGCTTTGCGTAGAATCGCGTCCGCCTGTTGTACCTCACTCTTGATGGGATTGTAGTATGGAAGGCTGTATGCCACTCGGCTGACGACCAAGCTTCTGACCAGCTTGACTGTGTCCTCCTCTCGCATGCCATGGCGTCTGTGTGAGATGCGCGTGATCATGCGGGCCACTTGTAGGGTGGATGCCTTGAGTAGGGCGAGGGTGTGGGTGCAGCGTTGGTTTGACTGTATCCACATCCCCAGGATTCTGATGAGCGTCTTTTCCGGTATCGGCTTCCCCTCGAGGTAGACGTTGAGCTTTAACTCGTCGCTGGTGGGGACTGTGTGGTTTTGCTTTCCTCTCCAAACTCTCAGGAGCTCGGACTTCTCAGTGGAGCAGGCTAGCCCTCTTGCTCTGACGTAGTCCTCTACGCAGGTGGCTGTCTCTTGTAACTTCTCTTTTTTCTGTCTGAGCGAGCCTGTGTTAACCCAGATGGTGATGTCGTCGGCATACATGGCATGGTGGATGCCGTCGATTTCTTTTAACTGTTTTGCCAAGCCAATCATTGCTATGTTGAAAAGCGTGGGGGAGATGACCGACCCTTGAGGAGTCCCTTTGTTTGGAATAAGGAACTTCTCTGATCGGAGCCCTCCGAGGCCAATCGTTGCCGTTCTGTTTGAAAGGAAGGCTTTGACGTAGTAGTAGACTCTCCTCCCGCAGTTCAGGTCATTCATGCCCGTGAGGATAGCTTTGTGGCTTACATTGTCAAAAGCCCCCTTGACATCCAATGCCATTATTACATTCTCCCCGTTCCTGGGGACGTTCCCGAGTACTTCTTCTTTGATTTCAAGCAGTACGTCTTGGGTCGATAATTTTGCTCTGAATCCAAACATGCTGTGGGGATACAGTTCGTTGTCCTCCATGTACTGTTGTAGTCTCAGCGTCACCACTCGTTCGTACAGTTTTCCCAGGCACGATGTGAGCGAGATCGGTCTGAGGTTCTCCATTTGCAGTTTCTTGCCCGGTTTAGGAATCATTACTACCTCCGCATGCTTCCACTCCTCGGGAACGGTCTCAGCTTCCCAGTGTTTGTTGAGAAAGTCGGTTAATTCTGCGACTAACTCTTCACTGAGGAAGAGAAAACGTCAACCTGGACAGACCCATCACGCGAGAAGAGGTCTACGCAGCGATTCGAAACACAACCATGAAGAGACGAGTAGTTATGTGGTGCGAATTCAGCTGCAAGTCATACCCACAGCCAAGGTATACATATACGTGGGCGCATACATGAACGAAGGAAAGACTTACCCAGGCGCCCACCAAGATAATCTGAAAATAAAAGGGAAGAGGAATGGAGGAATAATGAAACATAGGGAACTTTGTGACCACAATAAATATGAGGTGGTGCATGGAAACCGGAAAGGACTAATGGTGCCAACGCTAGCGTTCGCAAATGCCATCCTGTGCTAAAATCGGATATCCTGTCTGGGTTCGAAGTTAACCGAATATCGGCAGGCTGGTTGGCTTTCGGAGTTTACCTGAAAACCACAAATGAGGCAGTGCAGGATATCAAGGGTTGAGCCTCTTTCGAAGTCAGAGAAACACAGAGCAAAATGAATTTTGAAGACCGACTCGGGAACATGTATCACATGTTCCCGAGTCGCGAGCGGCTAAGCGAGCGGCTAAATTTCACAAGTACCTGTACCTGCAAAGCGTGGACACAGAAAGGAGGAAGAGGTCAAGAAAGTTGGCAACCAAGGACAGTGTAACTGAAAGTGTAACTAGACAACCAGGAGTCGTCAGAAAGTGAGAGGGACAGCAAATCGGATGCAAAGAATTGAAACAAAAAGACCACAAAGGTTTGCAAAAATGGGAAGAAAAATTAGGAGAAAAAATGCTATTTGAAGCTCGAGCTGGTTGCCTAAGAAAAAAAAACATACCGGAGCAAATTTACGCATCTAGAGGAGGCAGGTGCATGCTGTTTCGAAACTCCTGAGAGGAGGAGGAGAAGGAAAAACATTTATTGCAAAAAAAAGAAGAAACGACAAGCAGGTGTCTTTCTGCTTGTGCGGGGAGGCGCCTTTAGTCCGGGGCTCCTGCGGCTCTTGCTGTCTCCCGGGCCCGCCGCACCAATGGCTGCAGGTTACGAAGGGCCGAACTAGTCAGCACGGCCTCCCACTGCTCGAGTGTGGGTTGGGTACTTGCAGGGCTGCCCTCACGTTGGGGCACGCCCATGTGGTGTGATATAGGGAGGCGTAGTCGTTATAAACGGGACATTTATATGAGTATAGTGTAGGGTGTACTGTGTGTAGTGTGCTTAAATTGGGGTAAGTGTTGGTTTGTAATTGTCGCCATGCTACGGCATCTTCACGTGAGAGGGTCTTGTGTAGAGGTGCGTATTGTCGTCTGTTCAATCTGTGGTGTTGTAGTATGGCGTTGTATTGTAAAGGTACGGGCTCCATAGATGCGGTCATATCCCTCTCTTGTGGCACCCGGGAGGCACGAGCTCGGGCTACAGCGTGTGCACACTGATTTCCACGGACGGACTCGTGTCCTGGAGTCCATACTATTTCAACGTCCGGGAATTGGTAGATTCGTTCGAGGAGTAGGTGGGCTATGGAAGATATTCTGCCTCTCGCGTGGCTACGGCAAGCTGCCTGGCAGTCAGTAATAATTGTGACGTGCTCGTTTGTGACACTAGAGGTGGTGGCCAAGGTGATGGCTGTCTCCTCCGATATGAGGGCGCTGGCAGTGCCGGATCATCATCGAGACCACCTCTTGAAGGTTACAGTCGACGACGCTGGCCGTCATAGCTGCCTTTTGGGGGTACTGCGCGGCGTCTGTGTATATTGTGGTGGGGAGACTGCCATATTTTGTATGTAGAGTCATTGCGCGAGCTTGGCGATGACCGGCACGATGTTCCGGGTACATGCTTCGGGGATAGGGGCTACCTTGATGTGCTCCCGGATGATGGGGGCCAGATAGATTGCTTGTTCGCGGCCTTTGCCGTGTGTGGGATAGCCAAGGTGCGCTAGGACCGTTCTTCCTGTTGGTGGGAGGGCTGGGCGTTCACGTTGGCTTGTGAGGTAGGCGTCTATGATTTCTCTTATTGTATTATTGACTCCTAGGGCTTCCAGCTTGAGTGTGGCTGTTCCAGCTGGTAGGCCGAGCGCACGCTTGTATGATTTCCGCAGAAGTACGTCTAATTGATGAGTCACGATCCACCCGGTTTCTTGAACGAGAGAGGGCGCGAGGCACCCTCGGTTAGACGGACGCTCGGCAGCGTGGTGGTGACGAACGATGTCTGACCGCCGAACAGCTGTGCTCGCCGGTGTTTATTGGTGCGGTGGCCAATGTTGCCTACCGAGCCTGACAGACCACGAAGCCTGGCGGGCCAACGAAGATTATACCCGAGGGGGCGTCACATATGCTTGTTACACCCCCTTATCCTCAGTTTGTTAACTAACATAAACAAAAGTCCAAGTTCAGAGCATAAGGCTCTGCCGCCGTCCCAGCCAAGTCGACGGTGTCTGCTGCCTAGGCGAGTAAAGGTACGGTGGCCTCCACCGTCGAGTACTCCGCCTGGGCACCGGTGTTGACGGGCAGGGTGTGGCAATGCCGGGTGCTGCCTGAGCCAGCCTCGCTCCGTCCGGAGGGTCCGCAGTGGTCGGCCTTGTGAGTGGTACCAGACTTGACACCGGCCCAACGGGCGCCGCACCACTGGCAACGCTTGCCGCCTCCGAGGTGGGCGGTGCTCCGCTGGAAGCGACTGGTGTTGCCGCCAGTCCTCCTGCGGGCTGGAACTCTGAAGTGGCAGTCGAGGGTGCTGGCCACGTTCCGAGGCAAGGCTAAACATGGTCGGCGTGTCTGTGCCACGTGGCCGCATTTGAAATGCGGACGAGCAGCGATGAGGCTCTGGCAGGAGACACCACCTCTCCGGCGGACCATGGTGGGCCAGGACAGAAGTTCCTGACGAAAACTGGAGCTCCCAACTCCGGCAAAGGCCCGGGATGGCACCCTCGGCCAGCAACCAGTTTCTGCTTCAGTTGCTTCAGGAGCACGGTGGATTGGAGGCCCGGACGCAAGACGTCCAAGGGTGTCTTGACCATCCGACCCAACAGGAGCTCACAGGGGACACGGCCAGTGACATCCTGGGGCGTGGTCCGGTACTCAAACAGTATCCGGGCAATCTGCGTCCAGAAATCCCCAGTCTGGCTCTTCTTGAGCTTGTCCTTGATGGTGCACCACGCGCTCGTCTGCACCGTTTGAAGCAGGGTGGTACGGCGGAACCATCATCCGGCGGATTCCGTTCTTCGTCAGGCAGGCCAGGTAATCTGTGCTGCTGAAAGCAGGACCATTGTCGGACACGATGACGTCCGGCAACCCCTGGGCGGCGAAGACCTGTCGTAGCGCTGCAATGGTCGCACCTGATAATGGAGTGGTCGCAGGTAGAACTTCCACCCACTTCGAAAAGGCATCTACCACCACTAGGAAGTTGTGGCCCTTGAAGGGCCCCCCGGAATCCACATGTACGTAGCCGGGACCAGGGTCTCTGTGGGAACGGCCAGGGGGTGATTTCCACATGACCTGAGGCCCGCTGATGCTCGTGGCAGATTTGGCAGCTCTGCACCAAGTGAGCGATGTCCTGGGCCAAGCCAGGCCACCAAACATAAGACCGGGCCACCATCTTGGTCTTTTCCACGCCAGGATGACCCGCGTGCAGCAACTGGAGGACCCCGGACCGGATACTTAGTGGGATCACAACCCTGGAACCCCACAGTAGGCATCCCTACTGCAAGCTCAGCTCGGCGGCCTTGTGGCTATAGGCCTGCTGAAGCAATTCATTCCCCACGGGACACCGTCTTGACCACCTGAGACAGGACTGGGTACCGGCTAGTCCCTTGTGATACCGCAGATCTGGAGAGCCCCTCCGGGTACGCGTGCTCTAGCATGAACACTTTAACAGGTTCTGGAACGGCATCAGGCACCTCAGGCATGGGCAGGCGGCTCAGGGCATCAGCAGGTCCCAGGTTCTTTCCCGGACGGTAAACCAGCTGGTAATTGTAAGCTGCCAGCCTCAAGGCCCAGCGTACCACTCGAGGTGATGCCTCCACGGGAACTGCCTTGTCAGGCCCCAGCAGCACCAACAGCGGCTTGTGGTCCGTGACGGCCTCGAACTTCCGGCCCCACAGATAGTGGTGAAAGCGTTCGACACCGAACATGAGGGCCAGACCTTCCTTGTCCAGCTGGCTGCAACGTTGCTCTACAGCATGAAGCCAACGAGAAGCAAACGACACGGGGGTTCCTGGCCATCCTTGTCCCCGTGTGCCCGGATGGCTCCCACGCCATACGGCGACGCATCTACGGTCAGGACGACAGGCTTGGCGGGATCGAAGTGTACTAGCACTGGAGCCTTGGTGATTACCTCCTTGCTGCTCTGGAAGGCGCGGTCCTTCTCCTTCTTCCAGACCCATTGCTGACCATCACGAAGCAGAAGATAGAGCCAGGGGCGTAGCTGGGGAGGGAGCCTATGGGGCTTGAGCGCCCCCCCCCCCCCCCCCGATATTTTCCGGTAGTCATGCGCCGCCGACCAAAACAACTCCCGGCGCCGGAAATCATGCTCGATTTGCCTAGAATGTCCTTTTCATGCTCAAAAAGACATTTTAGCACGAACAAAGCGAAATCGGGCTGGATTTCGCGGCAACGCATATGCATCGGGAGTCCCATATCGTAACGCAAGGCGCCCCACCGAGCACTAAGTTCCAAGGGCGTTTTGATGGCGAGCGGGCTGGTCTCGGCATCTCGTGGAGGCCGCGGAACCTACGGAGCGCTTGGATTTCAATTCTGAAACTTTATTGGTATAAGGAACCCAAGCTCAGGAACCCAAGCGAGCGAGCAGTGCAAAACTGGGGATAGATGGCGCCCGCGCAGCCAGGCGCAACCAGTTTGCAGGCGGCCACTGCACGTGCGCGCCCGCGCTATTCAGTCGAGCCGGGGCACTGGCGCGTCGCGCCGCCAGCTGGGAACGTTGTCAAAAGGCTTCTTGCGCGAAGTTGAGTTTGCACAATGGCAAAAGTGGCCCCACCGAAGCGATAGCGCGGTCCGAAGTACTGCTGTGTCGTGGGCTGGTGTGTCGTAACGAGCCCCTCATTCTCGTACCTTCAGTACTGGCACAGTTACTTCACTGAAGCAGTGCATTCTGCAGCATGAATGTTTTTATAACTCATTTGGGAAAAGGTCCGAGACATATTGTTCTAGGCATCTCCTTGGCTTTCCGCTTGGCTTTCCCCATTTCTGGGGCTGGCTGATGCATGAATTTACTTCTTTATTGTTGACGTAAATGCACACCGCAGCTGCGTACTTGCACTGAGCCGTAATGCCAGCTTTGCAGGTGCATCTCCTTCTCGAAAGCAAGAATTCCTCTTTTCATGGCACGGCCACTGCAGCTATGAAAGAATGAAAATAAGGGTGAGACAGTGAAGTCATTTGCCACTACTTTTCAAATGCAGCTGCCTTCCAAACTTGCCTCTACAAATATTCAGCAACATGGCATGGTGCGCATTTCCAAAGCTAACTCCAAGTTTGCACCTCTGCCACAATACTCCAGGCTGCCCTATAAAGCGAAAATAAAGGCAACATAATATGCTTACGTTTACTAATATAAACATTCAGCACAGTGTTTCGAGTGTGCGTTCACTAGCGCGCTAATTACGCGAGCGCATCACGTGCACGATACCATATCGCGCCTTTAATTCTGCATCACTCACACTGAACTGCGTTCGCGCAGAAGGTTTTATGCGCCTGTAAAGCCGATACTTTCACAAAACTCGAGTACAGGCATGACGCAACCGCCAAAATCAACGAGGTGAGCAGTTCAACTAGCGTCGCAGTGCTTAAATTTCCGCTGCCTCGCCACCAAGTCAGTGGGTGATCCTCCAACGGGCGAAGCACAAGTGTTGTGTCTTCCCAGGCTTTTCAGTGGGATGCCATGGCCGTACAATTATTTTTTTTCGCACGCCGCAAACGTTCGACCCCGACAGTAGACAACTGTAAGGCTGCCATATCAAAACAACTAAAGCATACACTTCATATTCGACAACGCAAAACATCGAGAGTGCGCGGCTTCATTTCGCAGTGTGTATGGACAATCAGTATTTTTAACATATGACAGAATGACCCTCACCTCGAGGTACATGTCGTACACGATGTTGTCGCTCACTTGGGAAATACATTTCGCATTGAGCTGTGCATCGTTGCCGTTGATTGTCTGCTCCACAGAGTTTACGTGACTGAAGAGCTTTTCTCCTTTTAACAAGTTGGCTTTCCTAAAATAGCTGGCCGATCTTTTTGAAGCCGCACTGAAGGCGATACATTGTGACGCGCCGCACGTTCAAAGCGAGGAGAGGGCCCTGCACGTGCACAAAAAGCGAGCGGCTGCTGCGCGGTGCAGCAGAAATGCGCAGTGGATATTCCCAGTTTCGACTTTTTCCGCCACAGAGGGCGCTACCCGTCAGGAGCAGTGGCGCCGCTCGCATTGCTTGGGTAGCTTATGAAGTTCTCATAACCTTTCGATGCGACAGATGCATTGACATTTCCAAAGTCGTGCTTTAGACTTCAATTCCCTAACTTTGTCGGTTTAATAATGTTATAAACATTTGACGACAAAGGTGTGTTGACTTTTCTAAAGTCGTACATCAGACTATACAAAGAGACAAGCCAAACCAACTCACTAACAGACAAGTTGAAAAGGCACGCAGCGAGGTCCGTTGAGACGAAGCGTTGTGGTGGTTCATTTGTGCCTCATGTCACAAAAATGAATTGCTAAGAGATTTATTAGCAACGGGTGCGAACGGGTAGCCGTCACAAGCGTTCGGCGAAAGACAGCAACCACGAGCTCATGCCGGTAACGATGGTGCTGTGGCGCAGGCGGCTAGTCTTCTTCGTTACAATCGCCCTCCGCAGAAAAAAGGCGCCATCCTGGCGGCTTAAGGCGAAGAGACTACTATTGGGTCGTAGTACGGCTTAAGGCGAGAGACGTGGACAAGTTCGCGGCCGCGATGGCGTAGGTCCGTCGATGGCGTGAGAGGCTCTACGATATAATTGACGGAGGACGTTTGCTCGAGAACGCGGTAGGGTCCTAGGTACTTTGCGACAAGTTTTGAGGAGAGGCCGGGTGTAGTAGCGGGTACCCGAAGCCATACGAGAGAGCCAGGCAAAAAAGTTGGTGCAGAACGGCCGGCAGGTTGACGGGATTGCTGCTGCCACTGGTCCTCGGTGGAAAAAGAGCGGGCAAGCTGGCGGCATTCCTCGGCATGACGAGCAGCTTCAGATAGCGGAGTACTTTCGGACGCGTCAGGTGTATATGACAGAATGGTATCGAGAGTAGTAGAAGGTTCTCGTCCGTATAGGAGAAAGTAAGGGGAAAAACCAGTAGTTGCTTGGGTCGCAGTATTGTACGCATACGTCACGAAAGGGAGAACTTGGTCCCAGTTTGAATGATCAGAGGCGACGTACATGGAGAGCATATCGCCAAGAGTACGGTTGAAGCGCTCGGTCATGCCGTTAGTTTGCGGATGGTACGCTGTACTGGTGCGGTGAACAATTCGGTATTCGTCGAGTAGTGCCTTCTAAGCATCGGAAATAAAGGCGCGGCCTCTATCGCTCAGGAGTTCGCGAGGGGCACCGTGGCGAAGAACGAGATGTCGTAATAGAAACGAGGCAACGTCGCGGGCGGTGGCAGTTGGCAGAGCAGCTGTTTCAGCATAGCGGGTCAAGTGATCCACTGCAACAATAATCCAGCGGTTGCCTGCTGGAGTGGAGGGTAGCGGTCCGTAGATGTCTGTACCAACATGATCAAAAGGCCGACGAGGGCAGGGAAGGGGTTGTGACGGGTAGACTTGTCCGGGAGGTAATTTTCGGCGTTGGCACTGAGCGCAGGAGCGAATGAACTTTCTGACGTAGTTATACATGCCGCGCCAATAAAATCGGATGCGTAGTCGAGCATAGGTCTTGAAGAGGCCGGCATGTGCGCACTGAGGGTCTGCGTGGAAAGCGTCGCAGATAAAGTCACGGAGATGGCGGGGTATCACGAGAAGCCACTTGCGACCGTCAGAGAGGTAATTACGACGATAAAGAAGGCCGTCGCGAATGCAGAAGCGGGTAGCCTGGCGGCGAAGAGCGCGAGATGGGGAAGAGGTGGATGGATCAGAAAGGATGCTGATGAGAGCACAGATCCAGGGATCCTTGCGCTGCTCCGACGGCATGCTGCGCAGTGCATGAGATGGAACTGTGGGCTCAAGGGCGGAGAGGCAAGCGCAGTCAGCGGAGACCGGTGAGCGAGAAAGGGCGTCAGCGTCCGTGTGTTTGCGGCCGGAACGGTAGAGGACGCGGATGTCGTACTCCTGTAGCGTAAGGGCCCAGCGAGCAAGTCGGCCAGATGGGTCCTTAAGGGTAGACAGCCAACAAAGGGCGTGATGGTCAGTGACAACATCGAAAGGGAGACCATACAAATAAGGACAGAATTTTCCAAGGGCCCAAATAATGGCTAAATACTCTTTCTCTGTAACAGAGTAATTAGCCTCGGCCTTTGTCAGAGTTCGGCTCGCGTAGGCAACGACATATTCATCAAAGCCCGCTTTTCGTTGTGCGAGTACGGCGCCAAGGCCGACGCCGCTGGTATCGGTGTGGACCTCTGTGGGCACTGCAGGATCGAAGTGGCGGAGGATAGGTGGCGAGGTTAGCAGGCGGCGTAATTTCGTGAAGGCGTCATCACAGGCGGGCGACCAAGCGGAAAGTTATTTGTCGCCACTTAGAAAGGCTGTCAGGGGTGCACTTATGGAAGCGAAATTGCGAATGAAACGTCGGAAGTATGAGCATAAACCAAGGAAACTTTGAAGCTCTTTTAACTTCGTTGGTTGCGGAAAGTCGGTGACAGCGCGGAGCTTGGCTGGATCCGGAAAAACGCTCTCTCGTGATACAACATGGCCAAGAAGAGTGAGCTTTCGGGCGCCGAAACGACATTCTTTTAAGTTAAGTTGAAGTCCCGCGTCAGTAAGGCATTTGAGAACTTGCTCGAGACGGCTGAGATGGGTTCGGAAATCAGCGGAAAAGACAACTACGTCATCCAGGTAGCATAAACATGTGTTCCATTTGAGGCCGCGTAAAATATTATCCATCATTCTCTCAAAAGTGGCTGGAGCATTGCACAGACCGAAAGGCATTACGATGAATTCGTACAATCCGTCAGGTGTTACAAATGCTGTTTTAGGTCGATCAGATGGTGCCAAGGGGACTTGCCAGTATCCGGAACGTAAATCCAGCGAAGAGAAGAACTCAGCTCCCTGCAAACAGTCGAGGGCGTCTCAATGCGCGGTAACGGGTAAAGGTCCTTGCGCGTTATCTTGTTCAGACGTCGGTAGTCGACGCAGAATCGTATAGAGCCATCCTTTTTCTTAACGAGGATGACCGGTGATGCCCAGGGACTGTTGGAAGGCTGCACAACGCCACGCTTGAGCATGTCAGCAACCTGGTGGTCAATGACACGGCGCTCAGAGGCGGAAACTCGGTAAGGGCGCTGCCGTAAAGGTGCATGACTGCCGGTATCTATCTGGTGAAAAACGGTCGATGTGCGGCCCAAACCGGAAGCATGGCTGTCGAAAGAAGCGCTGAACCTCTGCAGGAGAGCAATAAGCTGGCTTCGTTCTGAAGATGACGTGCCATCGTCGATGGAGCAGTGGAAAGCGTCGAGGAGTGACTGATCAACCGCAGAGTCACAAGTGTGCGCCAAGTCCCGCAGAAGTAGAAAGGGCAGGAGTGTCAAAGATGCAAAAGGTGTCGACCGGTTGAGCAAGGCCTAGGCATTCACCATGAGATAAAGCTAAAGGGCAGGCTGTGGGATTGTCGACGACCATTTTCGTAACGCCATTGCGAATAGTAAGGAGAGCAAAGGGCTGCGGAGAACATCGGCGGCGAATGAACAGCTCAGAGGGCGTAAAGGGAACAGTGGCATCAGAAATAGCGGCGCGCGACACAGGCACAAGCAGGGAAGAGCGTGGAGGGACGGAATTATCTTCGGAAACAAACAGTTTAACACTGGAAGGGTCGTTTTCGATAGGCTCGACGTCGGGAAGTGCAGAAAGTTCGAGTTCGGCGTGACAACAGTCAATAACGGCGTTATTATTTGCAAGGAAGTCCCAACCTAATATGATGTCATGGGAACAAGTGGGCAGCACGACGAATTCGACGGTATACAGTAGACCTTGAATGAAGACGCGAGCAGTACAGGCAGCGAGAGGCGTTATATTTTGATCGTTCGCGGTTCGAAGGGAGAAGTCGGAGAGAGGCGCCAAAACCTTTCGTAGTGTGCGGCAGAGTTCAGCGGAAATTACGGATACGGCGGCTCCTGTATCTACAAGTGCCAGGGCGGCGATTCCATCGACAGAGACTTCGATGACGTTGGCTGGAGAGGGACGAGGACTTGGGCATTGCGACGTGGACGCAGTTCGTGCCTCGGGAACTGCGGCCATCAGTTTTCCTGCTCGGTGGACATGGGACGACGCCGCATCGGAGAAAGCGAGCGACGACGGGGAGATGGTGAGCGGCGAGTAGAGGCGGTCGGGCGGTCAGGGGAAAAGGAAGAGGTAGGAAGGCTGGAAGGCGACGAGGAAAACGGAGCGGGGAAAGGTGGCGCTCGCCGGATGGTCTGAAGAGGAGGCATGCCACGACGACAATGGCGCGCCACGTGACCAGCACCACCGCAAGCAAAACGTATTGGGCGGTCATCGAAGGTGCGCCACTGGTGAGGGTAAGGTCCGAGTCGCGGTTGAGGATTCGGAAAATGCTGTCGGGCGGGCAGCGGCATAGGAGGAAAATGCCGGCGGTCGTGAAGCGGCATAGATGGCGGCGAAAATGTCGGTGGTCGATGCATAGAGGGCGGCAGGGGCGCTTGCGGACGAGATCGGGAAACTGCTTCAGCGTAAGTGAGAGGAGCCGTGACTGGTGGCTGCTCAACGGCTGAAGGAACGGCTTGAGAGACTTGGTCTTGAATGAAGTCGCGGATCGTAGGATGCAAAGCAGGGGGTGGTTCCTGGACAGAAGATATCAACGAGAGCTGGCGGGCGACCTCTGCGCGAACGAATTCCTGAATTTGGACGAAGAGAGCAGCATGGTTGTCGTCGACTCCAAGGCTTGATAGAGAGTCGGCGGGCGGGGTGGGACGGCGGGTGTGAAGCCGTTGCCTGCGCAACTCGTCGTAACTCTGGCACAATTCTATCACTTCAGCGACAGTGTGAGGACTCTTCGATAATAACATCTGAAATGCGTCGTCCTGAATACCCTTCATTATATGTTTGATCTTCTCCTCCTCTGACATCGACGCATTCACCCGTTTGCAAAGGTCGACAATGTCCTCAATGTAGCTCGTGAAGTTTTCTCCGGTCTCTTGGGATCGTGTGCGCAAACGTTGTTCTGCACGAAGCTTTCTTACTGCAGGCCGGTAAAGTTGGTCTTAAAGACTAACCACGAAGTGAGGTCGGCTTCATGGTTGAGAAACCATAGTTTCGCAAAGTCCGTAAGATAAAATGCGACGTTTCTCAACTTGGTAACGTCGTCCCACTGGTTATGGGCACTCACTCGCTCATAAGACGAGATTCAATCTTCAACGTCTTTGTCATCCGTGCCGGAGAAGATAGGGGGATCTCGCTGACGCAAGGCACCGGCACAAACGAAGGTGGCCGGCGCCGTTGCAGGAGCTGGAGGAGTGCGTGCGTCGTCGGGCATGATGGGGGGTAGAGTGCGACTCCGAAGTTCCAGGGTGGTCGAAACCCAGCACGTCCACCACTTGCTAAGAGATTTATTAGCAACAGGCGCAAACGGGTAGCCGTCACAAGCGTTCGGCGAAAGACAGCAACCACGAGCTCATGCCGGTAGCGATGGTGCTGTGACGCAGGCGGCTACTCTTCGTCGTTACAGAATATCAACTTTTTTCCACCTGCGCCAAAGCATCCATGTCAAGACAATAAAGCCAGCAAAGGTAACGAAGTTTATATTTATTTTTCTACTCGGACATTTATTCGCAAAGACACATTGAGTCTCTTTTTCTTTTCTTTTTTTTTCTAGCTGCCCGCGGGCTACCGATCCAGTCAGAGCGCATGCGTTTTTCTCGTGCTGCATCGACCACCGCGCGGCGCCCTTAGATGCGCGTTCGTTTTTCTCTGTCCGACTAGATTTTCATCCGGCAGAGTTTTGGAGGACGCCAGGGGGCGCCGAATAGTGCGGACGCGCAAACATCGGCTCCTGCTTTTTTCAAATGACCTTGGTGATTTTTTTTGCCAAATCCTGGAAAGTTGTGCATCATTCGACGCAGTATGTAGCAAGGAACCAGCCCATACCGGACTCTTGTCGATAGGTGAGCTCTTCGACAATTTGAGAGACCTTGAACTACCGACCAAGGTGTTCGTCGGCTCACCCTACCGGACGCAGCCTAGCGTCAGCGCGGCGTCCGTGGTAAGCCACGGCCTACTCGGCGTTGTGGGGCGACATGCCTGAAGTTGAGATGGTGGAAGGGGTCGAGATCGACCCCGCCGAAGCAAATTACCCGGGCTGGACCACAGCAGTGGGCAGAAACAAGAAGGCTCGACCGGAGACGCCGAAGTCGACGGCCAGCACAGGGACGCACAATGGCGGGAAAGGTGGCCGCCCCACGGCCACCCGACAGAGCGCGATGAAGCAGCTCGTGAATGCCTCAAGACTCCCGAAAATGCCTCGGGACCATATACGCATCATCGTCAGACCAAGAGGAGGCCTCGACGTTAAGAAAGTCAGTACCATTCGATTAGCCCAAGCTTTGGCCATGGCGGCGGCCTTAGCTCCGGACGATGTTGGTGAAGACATTATATGCCCCAACGCTGCTCAGAACATTCTGGTCGTTTCTACGTCAGTGAGGAAGAACGCGTGTGCCTACGCGTCCGTTCAGCAGATACACCTCAGGGAAGGCAAGTACGATGTGGCAGCTTATTTAGCCGCCTCGGACAACACATGCAAGGGAGTCGTTCGGGGGGTCGACGCCGACTTCAGCGATGCTCAGCTGCGGACAATGATTGTCAACCAACGGAACCCGAAAGCGCTCGAGGTGAGACGCATCAAGACTACTACGACGGTGGTGGTGCTCTTCGAAGGTATGAGAGTGCCAAACTACGTCATGTGTGGCGCGGGCATGCTGCCCTGCACGCTATACAGAAGACAAGTGGAAGTGTGTTACAACTGTGGCGATTTGGGACATCGAGCTGATGTGTGCCCTAACCCAAGCAGCAAGAAATGCAGGGGATGCGGTGTAGCCTCCCCAGCCGAAGATCATCAGTGCACGCCAAAGTGTTCCATCTGCGGGGGTCCTCACCCCACTGCGGACCGCAAGTGCAAGCAGCGATTCCAGCTGCCCTACATAGTACGACAAAGACGACGACGGCGCAGGCGCGCCAAGATGTCACAGGCGGCCCATGAAGTTCGTTCACGTGACGCCAGTCTCACAAGCGCGCCTGGACGTGCGCGTTCACTGACGCCAGTGGATCGTCAACGCAGCCTCTCCAGAGGGCGTCCCCGGTCTCGCTCCAGGGACCGATCCCACTCCAGAGGGCTTTCCCGCTCCAGAGGGCTCTCCCGCTCCAAGGGGCGTTCCCGCTCCAAGGGGCGTTCCCAATCCCGGGCGCGCATCCAGGAAGGACCTGGGCCCTCATGGGCGGACCGAGTCAAGCCCAAGACTGACAAGGCGCCAAAAAAGGTAACGCAGATAACATTGCCAGAGCATAGGGAAGACCCCCGAGTAACACAGCTCTTGCAAGAAAACGCTAACCTCAAGGCAGAAATCCAAAAGATAAAGGCCGATTTCGAGGCCTTTCGGCAAGCAAGCTTACAGCAAAGGCAAGAGTCCTCTTCAGCAAACGGAGAAGCGCAGACGCATACCGCTAAACGTAGGGCCACGTCCTCGCAGGAGGCAGCCGAAGAAACTGTCACGGCGGAGGCAGCGATGCAACGCTCGCTGGACCGTTTACAAAAATCCGTGAATGAATTGATCAAGGGCAATCAAATGCTCCTCTTTAGAGTCCAAGTTCTAGAAAACGTGCAAACTAAGCGCGCTGAACCAGTGAGTATGGAAGTCGTTCCAGCGGCAGCTAGAGAAGCTACAGGTAGCGTCCTAGAGGCCCTCTCAAGCCTTAACAATGGCGGGCCACACTAAAGAATTTATCATATGGCAGTGGAACTGCGCCAGCTTTCAGAGGCGAAAGGCCCCACTGCAGCAATTTATCGCGACACAGTCGAACAAACCACATGTTATCTTAGTACAGGAAACTAGAACTGAAATTAAGTCATTCCCAGGTTACCGAGCTACCTCGGCAACCGGAGAGGGCAAACTCGGCCTGGCGGTCCTAGTTGCAAAGAAGTGTTCCTTTCAAGAGCACAAATTGCAGTTGGGCAACACGAGGGCGGAGGTAATGCTTATCGAAATCATTCCCAGCAGCTGGCTTAAAAACAGCGTTTTCATTTTAAACATTTACAGTTCCCCGAGAGACCGTCACCAGGCATTCTTGTCGATTATAGCCAAGGCGGCGGCGAAAGCAAGGGATGCTCCACTTGTGGTAGCTGGAGGCTTTAACGCAGCGCATCAGACATGGGGTTATGTGAGACACTCCCCTAAAGGAATAAATCTACTTCAAGCGGTTACAAACTGCTCATTAGAGCTGGTTACGGGCCCACAGTTTCCCACGCGCATCGGCAATTCAGTCTCGCGGGAGACCACGCCGGATCTGGCCTTCGTTAAGAATGCCACCTCTGTTAGTTGGCACAATAAGCAAGAAAACCTGGGAAGTGACCATTTCATTGTGGAGATTTCTCTGTAAGTTGCCACAGCCCCCCTTAGGGCGTTCACCGTAGTAAACTGGGACGCCTTCCGTAAACGCCGGGGAGAGGACTTGGAGGAGTACGCGTCCTTCGAAGACCTCTTAAGGAGAATCAAAGAGGACGTCAAGGCTGTTACTAAAACAGTCGAAACTGACTTAAAAGTAAACAGGATGGATGCTCGCTTGGCGCACCTGGTAGAGGCTAAAAACTCCTTACTTGCCAGATGGCAAACCCAGAGGCTCCATAGGAGGCTGCGTAAGAAAGTAGCGATGTTACATCGTGAAATCGAAGCGTATTGCCAAGAGTTGAGCAAGCAGCAATGGAACGAGGTTTGCTCGGCAGTTGATGGACAGATGCGTACGGGAGGCAAATGGAACCTCCTGAAGCAACTATTAGATGACTCACAATCCAAAAGCAATCAGGGCCTAGCTATTGACAGAATAATTCATGATCTTAAAGGAAAGGGGCTAACAGATGTAGACATACTTCAGAGCCTAGCAGGCAGGTATCTCCCCGTAGGTCCCACGGGGAACGAAGACTACCCAGAGTATACAGGCGAAACCATGGAGGAGCTTGATGCCCCGGTGACTAAAGCGGAAGTCAGGAAGGTGCTACACGAGCTAAACGGCCGCTCAGCCCCCGGGCTGGATGGCATTTCCAACAGACTCCTGCGTAACCTAGATGAGAAATCAATTGAGAAGCTTACGGAACAGATCAACCGCACGTGGGAAACTGGCTGGGTCCCAGAGGACTGGAAAACGGCCTCTGTTGTCCTTATCCCTAAATCAGGTAAAACACTCACACCGGAGAATCTTAGACCAATCTCGCTCACGTTCTGCGTGGGCAAGGTGGCTGAGCACGTCTTCCATGAGAGAGTAATGAGATACATCGAGGAAGGAGAACTGTTCCCGTATAACATGGTAGGCTTCAGGCCCTCTCTATCCGCGCAAGATATCATGCTTCTCATCAAAAGGCAGATTATCGACGTGAACACCAGGGATGTCAGAGGCATTTTAGCGTTAGATCTCGCCAAAGCCTTTGACACCATCACACACAGATTCATTTTGGAATCCACATCGCACCTAAATTTAGGGAAACGCTTTCACGCTTACGTTAGCTCTTTCTTAAGAGACCGTAAAGCCACTATTAAAATCGGTCAACTAAGATCCGACGAGTTCAAATTAGGGGCTAAGGGCACTCCGCAGGGTGCAGTAATATCACCCCTTCTTTTCAATATAGCGATGAAAGGCCTCTCGGAAAAAGTGGCTAGGGTCGAGGGCGCGAATCATGCGCTCTATGCGGACGACATCACCGTTTGGAGCGGTGGGGGGTCCGAGGGGGCCGTGGAGCGTGCCCTTCAGGAGGCCTTGGATATTACGGAAGAGTACTCAAAAGGGACGGGACTCTCTCTATCACCCTCAAAGTCAGAACTACTGCTTTATAGACCGGATCGAAGGGACAAGAGGCACTCTACCCCTCTCGAACAAATTCCTATTAACCTATACGCTGAATCTGGTCAGATGATCCCTAGAGTCGAATCGGTCAGGATTCTAGGTCTGATCCTAAATGCAAAGGGGAGCAACAATCAAACTATTGTCCGCTTCAGGGCAAAAACGGAAAACATGCTCCGATTAATCACAAGAGTCTCGAACCGCAGAGGCGGCCTCAGTGAGAGCAATCTCCTTAGGCTGTATCATGCGTTCCTCATGAGTCACATAAACTACGTAGCATCGGCGCTCAACTGGTCCCGCTCGGAGGAAGCCAAAATTGATGCGCTGATGAGAAAAAGCATTAAACACATACTGGGAATTCCCACTAGCACCAGCACGGAGAAGCTCCTACAATTAGGGGTTCACAATACCCTGACGGATGTAATCGAGGCACAAAGAACGGTACAAACCGTCCGCCTCTCGTCCTAGAAGGCAGGCAGAAGCATATTAATGTCCGCAGGTCTAGCCCACTTGGCGGTCGACGAGAATGCCATCATGCTCTCTCACACCGTTAGGGCAACCTTTCAGGTTAGCCCTTTCCCTCGTAATGTACACCCCCAATATAATGCAGCTAGACGCAAGGCACGAGCCCGCTCTCTCATTGACTTTACGCACAAAAGCCTGCAATTAACTACCTATGTAGATGCTGCCCAGTATGGGCGCACAGATTCATTTGTAGCTGCTGCAGCTGATCCTCACGGCAAAATTCTCAATGCAGCATCGGTAAGACACACCACGGTAGCGGCGGCTGAACAGGCTGCCATCGCGCTCGCTATGAATGACCCCTCGCGGCCTTACATCTACACTGACTCGAGATCAGCCATACGAGCCTTTCTATCTGGCCTAATCTCGAAAGAGGCGGCGGCTATAATCAAGCACAGACCGCCTGATGCTGTTCACACTATCGCATGGTTCCCGGCGCACATGGGAACCAATGTACATCCCAGCAAACCCAACCCGAATTAGCTAGTTCATGACCAGGCGCGAGGTCTAACATTCCGCAATGGTCCTCATACGCTAAGCAGTCGGGATTGTGAGCATAACTCTGATCCTCTACTCTCTTTTAATGAAATAGTTAAACACTATCAGCTGGGGCGCAGGCAATTCCCGCTGCCACACCCACAGCTAACTAGACCTCAATCTTCCACATTGAGAATGTTACAAACGGGATCTTTCCCTTCGAGAGGAAAGTTTAGCCGCTTTGCTCCGGACATCGACCCACACTGCCCCGAGTGCAATGAAGAGTACTGCTCGTTAGCACACATGCTCTGGCAATGTTCTGCGTTACAAAACGTATCTTTTAATAAACAAGAGGACTGGGAAGAGGCCCTTAAAAGCGGCGATCCCCAGGACCAACTAAGGGCTGTCCAAAGGGCCCGCGAACGGGCGGAGAACCATGGTCTTCCGGCCCCAACGTGGGAGCGGCCCGCAACTACGACTTAGTAGTTCCTTAGGACCTCAATAAAGTTTGTTGACTGACTGACTGGCAGAGTTTTGGACGATTTCTGGCTAGCAGACGACAAAACAAACCAATGCTTAGTCGCTCGCCGCCAGCGCTGCCGGGACTCGACGGATTGCAACGCGTTCGCTTGAGGGCAACCTCTTCGGGATATTTTGTCTCGCCGGTAGGATACCGAGCAGTATGCGTATGGTTCGTTCTCTGTGCACCAAGCGTCTCACGTTTTCTTCGATATTCCTTTGGTAGCCACACTAGGTGCCCAAAGTAGGCATTCGATTGTAGCCAACATGCTTTCCTATGCGTTATTTCATTTCGGCGCCCCCCACCCCACACACAAAAAAAGACATTGTTGCGGCGCAGCGAATTGTCGCATGGTGAAAGTTGGATTTTGTTACTTCTTTTACGGAAAGTAATGGGCCACGTGACGCTTCAGTTGCCGGATACTCCTATTATATTATTGTGATAGCAGCTATATGGAGACTCCAAGTGCATTCCTGCCATCGCCGTTGCCCTCATGTTCCGTATAAATAAAGCCCAAGGGCGATAACATCGTGACCGCGCGCCGCATGCTGTATGTGTGAATAAAAGCGTAAGGGTGGGGGGGAGGTGGCATGGGTGAGCCGATGATTGTAGCTCAGTCTTGTGTGCGCAAAGGAGAAAAGCTTTGAGGAAGCGCGCCGCCTTCCGTCGCGTGCGATACATCGGAGGAGTGGAGGAAGGGGGGCGCGGGCTGTGATTTGTGAATGTGTGGTTGCGCAACATGTTTATTTGCCTTGTTTGACGCATCCTATATAGTCACTTTTTCTTAGATACGCAGATTTGTTAGAGACGTATACGTATATTTAAATATTTTGTTGCGAGGTTTTCTGTATATGCGCAGTGAACGTTGTTTCCAGTGGCACTTTTTGCCCTTTATCAAGCTGTATTTTCACATTTGTGTATTCCATTGTATCATCGCATTTGTAATGAACGAAGGCGAGTCAAATGAAAGGGAGCCAGCCCACCCAGCGCAATAGCGGTTCGGTTCATTATTTGCGAGGCTGCGCGTAGCACATAGGCATCTCATTTACAAAAGTGACATGCAGGCGGAGGATAAATGTTGTTCAATGCTCTCATAGTTGCGTGACATAACGTACACTCCAAAATTTGAACAGCTTGGTGTGGTGAGGTTTTTGACAGATGAAGATGTTTCCCAAAAAGAAATTAGTCGTCGCATGGCCGCCGTGTGCGTCGAACATTGCATTTCATTGGCCACTGTGAAGCGCAGGAGCAAACGGTTCAAAGAAGGACGTGAAAGTTGCAAAGACGATCCATGGCCGGGCCAAAGCCATCATGCAATCACCCCCAACACAACTGCAGAGGCTGATTAGACAAGAACGGAGGATAAGCACCGATGAATTAGCAGGGCGTGTGAACATCCGTTACGGTTCGTCACACCATAATTCATGAACATCTCAGTTATCGCCTCGTGTGTGCGCAATGGATGCCCAAGATTTTGAACCATCGCCAGAAGATGGAGAAGTTCGGCGCTGCCTTGACTCATCTAATCCGGCATCGCGATGAGGGTGACGGCTTCTTGTCTCCAATTGTGACCGAGGACGAATCATGGTCCCGCTTCTACTAGCCTGAAACACTACGGCAAAGCTTACAGTGGAAATATTTTTAAATATTTGAATTCACCACCCCCAACGAAAGCAAAGGCCGTCATTTCTGCCAGAAAGGTGTTGTCGACTTTCTTTTTTCGATCGTCAGGAGCCATTATTGATCGAATTTGCTAAACCTGGTGAGACTATAAATTGTTTCCGATATTGTGAAATGTCGGATCGGCTACGTGTCGCAGTCAAGAACAAACGACGTGGAAAATTGAGCAATGGGATCATCTTGCTCCACGACATTGCCCGTCCCCACGTCGCTGTTGTGGTTAACACAAAACCGGCGAAGTCCAAGCGGGAAACACTGCAACATGCGTCACACAGCCCAGACCTGTCGCTTTGCGACTTCCCCGTTTGGGAGCAGTTGAAAAAACTGTTCAAGGAAACCAGATTCGTGTCGGACGATGACGTAGGGTCAGTTACAGATTTTTAAAGCAGCAACCCAAGGAGTTTTATGAGACAGGAATTACGCGACTCGTTAGTCAGTGGGACAAATGTCTAAATGCTCATGGAAACTAACTTTAAATAAAGTACCTCGTTTGTCACATATTCGTATTGGCTCGTTTCATTTGATGACTCGCCCTCGCATATTTTGCACAACTCCTGATTTTATATGTGCTCTCTGTTGCGACTATAATTTCGGAGCAATTACTCGCAATACACGACCGGTGACAGCTGGTCCTGCGCAATAGATTCTAACAAAAAACAGCGTCATTGAGATTTTTCCCTGGTCGTTCGATATGTACAAAAATGTAAACAAGGTTCTTGAATGACAAAGAGAGAGAGAGAGAGAGATGCAAATGAGAAAAAGGCCGGGAGGCTAACAAATTTTTCCAAATTTGTCCTCAACTTGTACATTTCATTGCCTTTACATTTTTTTCATATAAGCGGCATGCACTGCGTTGCTGGTTTCAAACTGATATAGTTCTAAAGTTCGTGTGACATTTGCTTCACTTATTAAATATACAGCAAACATGGAAGCATTGATATAAGTTATTTCGGGCACAATTTTGAGACATACGAGTACATTCTTTTATGAAAAAATACATACTTGTCTTGAATTCGTTTGTAGCGTCTTTGGCAATGGCAACGCAGGTATTACTAATGTTTAATGTATTTGATCTCTCGACTATTTCTATAAGGAGGAGGCCGAGCTGCAAAGTGCGCCCCCCTCCCCCCCGAACGAAATTTCTGGCTACGCCATTGGATGGAGCGGCTGTAGATGCTCCGACAGGTTCGGCAGGAAACTCCTGCAGAAGGTAAAGAGGCCGACGTAGCTCCGAAGCTACTTCTTGTTCTGGGGCTTAGGAGCCTTGAGCACAGCATCAACTCTGCATGGAGCCGGGGCTAGGCCAGCCTGGGAAATGACATGTCCCAAGTACTCTACACTGGGAGCCAGGAAAATGCACTTTTCCAGCTTGAGCTTGAGGCCGGCGTCCTGCTGTCGTGCCAGGACGTTGTGCAGATTTTGCAGATGGTCGCCGTCGTAGCTGCCAGTAACCAGGATGTCGTCCAAGTACACCGCCACGTGCTTCATGCCCCTGAAGAGGTTGTCCATCTCCCTCTGAAGTATGGCAGAGGCTGAGGCCACGCCAAATGGTAAGCGCGTGTACTGAAAGAGTCCCAAAGTTGTCGATATTGTGACATACGTCCGGGAGGCATCCGGGAGCACCAGCTGCTGGTAAGCATCTCTGAGGTCGAGCTTGGTAAACTTCTGTCCACCGGACAACCCTGACTAGAGATCGTCAATCCGGGGCAGCGGGTACTTCTCGACGGTAGCGACGGGGTTGATAGTAACCTTGAAATCCCCACAGATCCTGACACTGCCGTCTCGCTTGAGAACTGGTACGATGGGATCAAGCGGCCCATTCAGACGTCTTGACTGGCACCAAGATGTTCTCTCGCTGTAACCGTTGCAGCTCCTGGGTGGCCCCGTCCTTCAGGGCGAACGGCAGTGGACGAGGCTCGAAAAAACGTGGCCGGGCTCCTCAGGTACATAGATGCCAGCCATCGTGCCGGCGAATGTGCCCGCCCCTGGCTGCAACAGGGACTTGAACTCGGTCAGGGGCCTGGGGACGTCTTTCCCCGCATGCAGGCTGGCTTCCTGGTACTCTGGCAGAAGAACGCCCAGTGTATGAATCCAATTTCGGCCCAGCAGCGTCGGCGACGACCCCTTGGTTAAGTAAAGGGCAAGGGTTGCCTCCCTGTCGCCAAAGCGAACGCTGACCAACGCTGACCTGTGCCTTACCCTGGACCTGTGAGAGCTGCCCGGAGTAGCTGCGCAGCATCACGCCCGAAGCCTCGACGGAGACGCCGGGGAAAGTACGCTTGAAGAGTTTCCCTGCCATTAGTGACACGCTGGCCCCTGTGTCCAGCTCCATGGAAATGGAGCTGATTTCGACGGTCAGCATGCACGGCGGCACAGACGATGGTACAAGGCCTGTGTGCCACATGTCGAAAATCGGCGGGTCCTCGACTACGACGTGGAGACTGGCTGCGGAAGAACTCGTGCCTGCTGCCGCACGCCCCTGCCGCGTACCCTTGCGACGGCTACCTTGGCCGCGGGCTTATGTGGTACCTGGGCTTGAACGAGGCCGCTGCTGCTGCGCGCTGTTCGCCCTCTCTCTTCGGCATGTCCGCGCCAGGTGCGCAGTTTTCCCGCACGTGAAGCATTGTGCTTGAGAGAAATGGCACTGTGAGGTGGAATCGGCACCACCACAGCGATCGCAGGTACCACCTTTCGTCGCCAACTTGTTGAACGCCGCTTCCATCGACGGTGAGCCAATCGCACGGGCAATCTCACCGGCGTCCTCAGCGGCAGCTTCCATTGCCAGCGCTGCCTTCACGGCGTCGTCCAGCGAGAGGTAGGGAAGCTCCAGGAGTCCAGTCTACACGGCGGGGTTGTTGAGGCCGCACACGAAACGGTCCCGGAGCAGCGAGTCCAGCTGGTCTCCAAAAACGCAGGCACTCGCTAACCCTTGTAGCGCAGCAACGAACTGCCCGACGGTCCCTCATTCCCGGTGGCTCCGGTTGTTGAAGCGGAAACGCTCCATTATTTTGGACGGCGCTGTGTCGAAATGCGAGCGCATTATGGCGAGCAGCTCACTCAATGTCTTAACATGCGGCGTGGCTGACTTGAGAAGGTCGAGCAGGAGACTGAAGACGCAGGTCCTGCAGCTGGCCAGCAAAATGTCCCGCTGTTTGGCCTCGGGTGTGTCATTTGCCCGGAAAAACACGTGAACGTGTTCCTCCTAAATTGGCCAAGTGGAGCCATCTCCCTCGAACGGCTCGAGCCCTCCGTACAGTGGCATGGCGGCAGCAACGGGGGCGGTGTTTCGTCGCTCGCGGCGTGGGATGATCATTTCATTTTATTACCTTAAAGACCCCTTGATAGGGGTATTACATAAGGGGTGGGAATACATTAGTACATAATTTGCATAATACATAACTGACAACGCAAACAACAACAAACCACTGCATGTGCTAAAGTGTTACATACGTCAGCGTAAATACATAGACCTAAGTAATACAAACTAAAGTTGCACGAGCATATAAGTCTGGTAGCACAAGTCATTTTCATTGTAAAAAGTGCGCAGTGACACTCTCCATGAACGTACAAGGGCAAATGATAGCAGAGATTTGGTGGGGCTGATTGTTCCAATCTGTAGCGGCATGGCAAAAGAATGAGGCTCGGTGGCCTTGCCACGACACGGCTTAACCCACTTCTGTTCACCATGCAGGATTTCGTTAGCGCTATCTCCTGCGTGCTGTTGCCCGTTCTTCTGTGCCCGGTATCAGCCATCCACGTGAACTACCGTTTCCCGGCTAGCCTCGTCACCGTGGACAACTGGCGCCTACTTCCAGCGTTGGCCACTGTAGTTTCTGCGGCGCTGGAACCTGGAAACTGGACGCTCGAAAAGAAATTCAAGGTCACACCGTCATCGACTTCATCAGGCACACTGCGTATAAATCATCCCCGCCATCCGGGCGCGCTCTGTGGGCTCGGTGGCTGTGCCACGACACGGCTTAACTCACTTCTGTTCGCCATGCAGGATTTCGTTTGCGCTATATCCTGCGTGCTCTTGCCCGTTCTTCTGGGCCCAGTATCAGCCATCCACGCGCGCTACCCTTTCCCGGCTAGCCTCGTCACCGTGGGCAACCGGCGCCTACTTCCAGCGTTGGCCACTGTAGTTTCTGCGGCGCTGGAACCTGGACGCTCGAAGACGAATTCAAGGTCACACCGTCATCGACTTCATCAGGCACACTGCGTATAAATCATCCCCGCCATCCGGGCGCGCGCTGTGGGCTCGGTGGCTGTGCCACGACACGGCTTAACCCACTTCTGTTCGCCATGCAGGATTTCGTTTGCGCTATGTCCTGCGTGCTCTTGCCCGTTCTTCTGGGCCCAGTATCAGCCATCCATGCGCACTACCCTTTCCCGGCTAGCCTCGTCATCGTGGACAACTGGCGCCTACTTCCAGCGTTGGCCACTGTAGTTTCTGCGGCGCTGGAACCTGGACGCTCGAAGACGAATTCAAGGTCACACCGTCATCGACTTCATCAGGCACACTGCGTATAAATCATCCCCGCCAGCCGGGCGCGCTCTGTGGGCTTGGTGGCTGTGCCACGACACGGCTTAACCCACTTCTGTTCACCATGCAGGTCAGCAACCAGCGTCGCCTTTTCGCTAAAAAATCGAGCAATAGATGCCTTATTCAGCTACCGAGCCCTCAGTGCTGTGCTTGTATCATGTCTGATTGTATTAACAGTGTTTGTTCTTTGCTACTTATGTTATCTGGAGACATTGAAACTAACCCAGGACTTCCCATCCTAAATGAAATACTAAATGAACTAAAAGGTTTGTCATCTGGTCAAGCCCAGCTCATTGGAGACGTGCAGAGCCTAAAGAGCCAGCTCTCGAGCACCGATAAAACCATTTCCGAACTAGGCAAAAGAATCGACAGTTTAGAATCGCACTACCACCAGCTTCAAACGCTCCGAACAGAATTAGACACCGTTGCAACCACCACCTCCCAGACTACTCGACAGGTCTCGGTATTGGAGGCTCGGCTGGACGACATGGAAAACCACTCCCGACGAAACAACTTGTTGTTTTACGGCATAGCGGACGCCGCGCCATCTGAGACCAACGCTCAGTCTGAGGAGCTAAGCACTGCGTTTTGCAGGGACCATTTCAATGTAGCCATTGAATCTAAGGAAATAGAGCGTGCCCACCGTCTTGGTCGCCACTTGCGAGACCGCTGCCGCCCCATAATAGTAAAATTTACTTCTTTTAAAACCAAGAAACTGTTCTCGGTAATGGCTCTCAACTCAAAAATACGCATTTTAGCATTGGGGAGGATTTCTCGCCTCACGTTCGGAACGCACGGAAGGACCTTCTCGCTTTTGCGAAAGAAAAATCTGGTCCTTTCCTTTTACGATATAAAACATTATTTATGGGTTCCAAACGCTACGTATTCGACGATGCAACCGAAACTGTCGAAGAAAAATCATAGCTACCCCCTCCCCACCCCAAATCATTAAATAGTTCCATTCCTGGTCACAAAGCTAATCTATCTTTTTCGATTATTTTCACAAACATTCGCAGCTTTCTTTCTAAACGCCACCACGTGTCAAGCCTTGTATCTTCATCCAGTAGCAATTTACTTATTCTAACTGAAACGTGGTTGACCTCTGACGTCACCGATGGCGAAGTTTTATCCGACTTGCCCAACTTTAATCTTTTTAGAAAGGATCGTCTCGGCACACGCGGCGGGGGCGTCCTCATTGCTGCAAACAAACAGCTTTCGTGCTCTGTTATCAAAATATCCTCCGACCTTGAAATATTATGGTTAATCTGTCATTCCGCACCACAGTCGGAGCTCTTAGGTGTTTGCTACAGGCCTCCTAGACACACTCCAGATTTTTCACACGAACTTAATAATATTTTAACCAAACTTTCGACTAAATACCCTAATGCTCGCGTCGTTTCTCTTTGGAGACTTTAACTTTCCGAATATCGATTAGATGACCCTAACCTCGTCAGCACCCAATGCGAAAGAAGCTAATGAATTTCTTGACGTTTGCCTAAACTTTAATCTTACTCAGCTGATAGCACAACCTACACGAGTCACTTCCGATACCGCCAATATTCTTGACATTATCTTAACAACAGATGCAGGGAGCCTGTCTTCTATAACATTTCTAAAAGAAATAAGTGACCACAAAGTAATTCATGCTAATTTTGCCTTTGTTCCCGAAATACGCCAAGCTTGCAGGAAAATAATTCGACTATATGACAAGGGAACTATGGGGCCATCATTAGTGAACTTAATGCCTTTTTTCCATCGTTTCAAGACGGTTTTTGGGAACGACCTATTAACGAACACTGGTCACTCTTCGAAAACAATATGAATCGATTAGCTGATGTCTTCATCCCTAAGGTAACCTTCCGTCCCACCCGCCGAAAACCTTGGTTTACGAAGTCATTAAAATCGCTTGAAAACAAGAAGAAACGTCTTTTTCGTGTCGCCAAGACTAGAAACAGTGTTCGCGCATGGGACAAATACAACATTATGAAAAAGCATACTTAACAGGAGTGCGCAACGCTAAAGACTCATTCTTTCACGCTGAGCTACCAAAAATCCTTGCTGATCCACCCAAACGTTTCTGGCAAATTCTAAACCCACATGACACCCCTCCTGTTATCCTTACTAATCAATCTGGTCAAGAAGCAAGTTGTTCAGAAAGTGCCAATATATTTAATATAGCCTTTTCGTCTGTCTTTAGAGATGTACCTAACCCTACTGAAACAGAACTGTTTTCCACTAGTTTAACTGAAATGCCACCCAAAAGCATTAGTTTCTCTGGTATCCTGTCCTTAATCGAAAAAATGAAATTGTCATCTTTTACTGGTACGGACGAAATAAATTCCAAGCTCTTAAAAACACTAAGCACATATCTGCCAAATTTTCACTGTTACTGTTTTCCCAGTCACTCTCCTCAGGAATTCTCCCTTACGACTGGAAGTGTGGGAAGGTCATTCCAGTTCACAAAGCAGGCAACAGAGACTGTCCGTTAAATTACCGCCCCATATCTCTAACCAGTGTGTGCTGCAAACTCATGGAACATATCATATACTCTCAGGTCATGCAGTTCCTTGATTCTAACAGCTTTTTTTATCCCTCTCAACACGGATTTCGAAAAGGCCTCTCATGCGAATCCCAACTAGCCCTTTTTCTTCACGACCTGAATGCTAACCTTGACACTAACTTACAAACAGACCCACCGTGGTTGCTCAGTGGCTATGGTGTTGGGCTGCTGAGCACGAGGTCGCGGGATCGAATCCCGGCCACGGCGGCCGCATTTCGATGGGGGCGAAATGCGAAAACACCCGCGTGCTTAGATTTAGGTGCACGTTAAAGAACCCGAGGTGGTCGAAATTTCCGGTGTCCTCCACTACGGCGTGCCTCATAATCAGAAAGTGGTTTTGGCACGTAAAACCCCATAATTTAATTAATTTAATTAACTTGCAAACAGATGCTATTTTCCTTGACTTCACCAAGGCTTTTGATAAAGTACCACACAAGCGTCTACTAATGAAGCCCTCTCAACTAAATCTGCCACACGACGTTCTAAACTGGATCGCCCTATTTCTGACTAACCACTCTCAGTTTGTTTCCCTTAACAATGTGAAGTCTGACTCGCTCCCTGTAACGTCCGGCGTGCCGCAGGGATCTGTCCTCGGCCCACTTTTATTTCTAATATATATCAACGACTTGCCTAATATTTTATCATGTAACATCCGCATGTTCGCTGACGACTGTGTTATCTACCGCAAAATAACTAACATATCTGACCAAACAGCCCTACAGAATGATCTTAATAAAGTGTTCGACTGGTGTAACCGCTGGCTAATGACCCTTAATCCTAACAAATGTAAATTAGTTTCCTTCCACCGCCGCAAAAACCCGCTCCAATTTCCCTATAAAATCGCTAACATACCAGTTGAAGCAAGTGAATCCTATAAATACCTTGGTGTAACACTAACCCCTGATTTTTCCTGGCACACCCATGTCACGAATATCATTTCATCGGCAGTGGCGTAGCCAGAAATTTTGTTCGGGGGGGGCTACGCCACTGGCCCAATATATATATATATATATATATATAGATGCACGTTGCAGCTCAGCCTCCTCCTTAAGAGGGTGCGTTAGCTCGGGTGCTCCTATTTAAGTACATGTAGAAGGGGAATTCGTTTTTCCCTGCAACCACTTCACCAAATTTGAGGAGGTTTGTTGCCTTTAAAAGAAAAAGTTTACTTTTAGTGGCTACTGGTTTCGAATTTTCGAATTTTTCATTTAGGTGGTCAATTGTTTATTAAAAATTGGCCAAAATTGAATATTTTCAGAAAACGAAACTATCAAGTTTAAAACTCCGTGACTCAACAATCAAAAATGATATCACAATTCTGTGAATTGCATCTAATAGTACATCTACAGCGGACAAAATAGATATGCTACACATGAATCTCAAAAAAAATTTAGTATTGTGGAAATACGGCTTTTGCAGAACCCTTGTACACAATGTAAGTAATTCACGTAAGATACAAATTGACGCATCAAACTTGTCCGCTTTGACTGTTATAATAAATGCCGTTTACAGAACCACAAAATCTGTTCTTCATGCATAGCTATTAGTTTGTAAACGTCGTGCTTCTATTTTGTCAAACTTTCGAATTTTTCAAAATATTTTAAGCAAAATTCAGGCCCTAAATCGAAGTTCTGTTTCCAACAGACACTAGTATTTAACTTTCACTCTCCAATGCAACCAATTTCAAGAAAAAGCGATTAGCAGGATTATCTCAGAAAAGCGTTTCTGCGTTTTAAAGTATTTGAATAGGCCGCGTCGGATTGGGCCCGAGCTAAAGCTTCCTCTTACACAATTTATTAAGGGATCAAGCACATGAATAATAACTGCATTGTCATTGCCAAAGATGCTGCAAGCGAATTCTTGAAAGCTACGCACTGTAAATACAAGTAAAATATGTATTTTTTCATAAAATATTATACGATAGTTTTGGCCCGGTCTTGGAAGGTCTTTGCAACGTCCTTTGAACGGTTTGCTCCAACGCTTCACAGTGGTCAATGAAATGAAGTGTTCAACGTACACGGCAGTCATATGGTGATTAATTTCTGTTTTGGAAACACCTTGCTGTCAAAAACTTCGCGACACCGAGCTGTTCAACTTTTGAAGTGTCCATTATGTGACGCAACCATATTCAACCCAGTGTATGAGAGCATTAAAGAACATTTATCTTCACACCTGCGTGTCACTTTTGTAAATGAGACATGCCGTTCTCCTACGCGCATGCCTCGCAGATAATGAACCGAACCATTATTGTGCGGTTAGGGTAGGCTCACTTTCATTTGACTCGCCCTCGTACACTAGAAATGCAAAGATACAATGGGATATACAAATGCGAAAATACGGCTTGAGAAAGGACAAGTGTCACTGGAAACAAAGTTCACTGCATGTATACACAAAACCTCGCAACAAGATATTTAAGGATGCGTATAAGTCTCCAGTGAGTCTATGTATGTAAGAAGAAGTAACTCTATACAATGCGTCAAACAAGGCAAATAAACATGTTTCACAATCATAGATTCACAGAATCCTAGATTCCGCCCCCATTCCATCCACTTCCCGCAATGTATTGCACAAGACTGAGCCACCATCATCGGCTCACCCATTTCACCTCCCCTCCTACGCTTTCACTCGCACATACAGCATGCAGCGCGTGGTCCCGATGTTATCACCCTTGGACTTTATACTAAACATGAGGGCGACGGCGACGGCAGGAATGCGCTTGGAGTGCCCATATAATTGCTTTCGCAATAATATAATAAACGTATCCAGCAACTGAAGCGTCCCGTCGCCGATTACTTTCCGCAAAAGAAGTATCAAAATCGAACTTTCACCATGCGAGAATTCGCTGCGCCGCAACAATGTATTTTTTTTTTCTGTGAAGTGGAGGCACCGAAATGAAAAAAAAAGACGCATAGGAAAGTATGTTGGCCAGAATCGAATGCCTACTTCGGGCACCTAATGGGGCTACGGAAGGAATACCGAAGAAAACGTGAGACGCTTGGTCCACTGAGAACCTTACGCATACTGCTCAGTATCCTACAGCGGCGAAACAAGACTTTCCGGAAAGGTTCCGCTCAAGGAATGCGGTGCAATCCTTCGAGTCCCCACAGTGATGGCGGCGAGCGACCATTGTTTTTTTTTTCGTCTGCTAGCCAGAAAGCGTCCAAAACACTGTCAGGAGAAAATCCACTCGGCCAGAGCAAACCGATCGCGCACCGAAGTGCACCTCATGGTGGTCGGGGCCATACGAGAAAAACGTACGCGCTCTGGCTGGCTCTGGCAGCCCGCGGGTAGGGTAGCGAGAACAAAAAAAAATTGAAGAGGCTCAGTGTGTCCTCGCGAATAAAAGCCAAAGTAGAAAAAATAAATAAGAACGTAGTTACTTTGGCTGGCTTTAGTGTCTTGACATAGATGTTCTGGCGTAGGTTAAAGAAAATGTTGATATTTTTTTATGTGACATGACGGCACAAATGAACCATCCCAACGCCTCGTCTCATTGGACCTCGCTGCCTGCTTTGTCAACTCGTCTGCTAGTGTGTTGATTTGGCTTGTCTCGTTGTATGTTCCGATGTAAGACTTTAGAAAAGTCAATAGACCTTTGGCGTCAAATGTTTATAACAACATTAAACCCACAAAGTTCCGCAATTGAAAATCTAACGCACAACTTTGGAAATGTCAATGCACCTTTCACATCAAGAGTTTATGATATTTACACCCATAAAGTGTCGCAATTCATATCTATGCGCTCCATAGATTCCGTGGCCTCAGTGAAAGGCCGCGGCGAGCCCGCTCACCATCAAAGCGCCCTTGAAACTTTGTGCTCGGATGGGACTTCTTGGCGTTATGTGACTCCCGGTGTATGGGAGTTGCCACGAAATCCAGCCCAAGTTTGCAATCTTCGCGGTTAAATGTCTTTTCGAGCGTCAAGATGACATTCTAGACAAAATCCAGAGTGATTTCCGGTGCCGGGGGTCGCTTTGGTCGGCGGTGCATGGACAGCACGCAAAAATTTCGGGGGGGGCTGAAGCCCCATAAGCACCCCCCCTGGCTACGCCCCTGTTCATCGGCTAACCGATCATTAGGATTTCTAAAACGTCATCTGCGTCACTCACCCTACCACGTAAGACTTTTGACTTACCAATCGCTAATTCGACCCAAACTTGAGTACGCATGACCAATCTGGAGCCCTCACCAAGTTTATTTGATTAACGCTATCGAAGCCGTGCAAAATCGTGCTGCTCGCTTCATTCCTTCTTCTTATTCATATATCAGCGTGTCATCCCTTAAGAATGACTCTGGTCTGCCCACTCTTTCGTCTCGCCGCAGGATCGCCACACTATCACTTTACCACAAGTTTTATCACAGTTCTTTCAGCCATCCACCTTACATTGCTCCCGCCGCTCGCACATCCCCCCGCACGGGTCATCCACATCAAGTCACCCGACCCCGTTCTGGCACCACTTTTTCTGCATCATTTTTTCGCCGTGCAGCTTCAGAATGGAATGGCCTCCCCCACGACATTGTTTCAATCACCTGTCCATCACGTTTTATTGAAAGTGTATCCATATACCTGTCTTGTTAAAAACCTGTGGCATTTGTAGCATCTCTGTACAACCCACCCCTTATGTACCACCCCCTTGTGGGGTGTTTAAGGAAATAGTGAAGTGAAGTGAAGGTAACAGTGCGCATTCGAGGGCGGCCCACTTGGAAAAGTGTGGCGTGTACGATGAGATGTTCGAGCTGCGGGGAGGATGTAGGGTGATTTATTAAGCGAGCTGTGATAAAACTTATGGAAAAGTGAAAGGGTTCCAGTGCGCCGGCGTGTACAAAGGGGAAGTAAATTCAATTCTTTCTTTAAGTAAGATATGCTCACGTCATATGAATAATTAAAATGGATGAACCTTGCGGCGTGCTTTTGAACGGCTTCGAGTGCGTTAATGAGATATGTTTGGTGCGGATTCCATATGGCGGATGCATATTCCAGTTTTGGTCGGACTATTGAGTGGTAGGCCAGTAGTTTAACAGGTTTGGGGCGCGTTTTAGATGACGCTTGAGAAAACCCAGCGATTTGTTGGCAGATGAAATGATGTTACTGACGTGTGTTCGCCAGGATAAGTCGTTAGATCTAGTAACACCTAGGTACTTGTAAGACTGCGCAGCACACACGGGAATGTTATTAATTGTGTATTGGTAAGAAAATGGGTCGCGCCGACCAGAAAATACCATCAAGTTGCATTTCTTAGGATTAAGTTCCATTAACCACCGGTCGCACCATTGCTGTAAGTAGTTAATGTCCTCCTGAAGTACGTCTTGATTAGATGTGCTAGTAATTGTTCGATAAATGACGCAGTCGTCTGCGAACAAACGAACGTTGCAAGACACGTGCAGGGGTAGGTCATTAATGTATATTAAGAAGAGTAGGGGTCCAAGAACAGATCCTTGCGGTACACTGGAAGTCACTGGTAGGTGCTTAGATGCGCGGTTGTTAACTGCAACGAATTGAGATCGGTTTGTCAAGAACGCTTCAATCTATCGCAAAATGTCGGGGTGAAGGTTCGCAAGAGAAAGTTTTAGTAGTAGACGTTGGTGTGGTACCTTGTCAAACGCTTTTGCAAAATCTAGAAATATCGCGTCTGTTTGGAGGTTAGAATCTAAATTAGTGTGAATATCATGCAGGAAAATGGCTAGTTGTGTTTCGCAAGAAAAGCCTTTGCGGAACCCATGCTGTGAAGAATGAAAGTATTTGTTCGAGGCAAGAAATTTCATTATTTCTGTGTACATGACGTGTTCCATGAGCTTACAGGGCACACTCGTTAATGAAATGGGGCGATAATTAAGCGGGCAATTCCTGTCACCTGATTTGTGGATACGAACAACCCTCCCCACCATCCAGTCATGTGTTATTTCAACAGTTGAAAGTGACTGCGAAAACAGCAAACACAGAAACACCGCTGTGACATGTTTAGTATTCTTTAGCAGTTTCGAATTAATGTTATCCGCGCCGGCTGACGATGTGAGTTTAAGGTTGTCAATTAACGACGAGATACCATCTGGGGAAAATGTAATGGTTGGCATAACGCTTGTTTCATTAGTACGCGAAGAAAAAGGTGACGTGGTAGGCTCTTCTGTAAATACACAGGCAAAAGCTGCATTAAAAAGATTCGCGCACTCTACATCGTCGACCGTTTCTCCACTTACATTGGTAAGTGTTACACTGTGCCTTTCTTGAGGGTTTATCACCTGCCAGATTTTTCTCGTGTTATTGATTAAAAGTTTCCGAAGGTCATCACCGAAGAATGCATCTTTCGCCTTGCGAATCGCTGATAAGTATGCGCGTTCAGCAGTGTAGTATTTTTCCCACGCACACGTGTTCATCCTGCATTTTGTGGCACGATACATGCGTTTCTTTTTGTTTTCTAGTCTTTTTAACGAATTGTTAAACCATGGGTTTTGTTCATGTGTTCGGAAGGTGATTTTGGGGTATGAACTGGTTCGCTAAGTTGTTTATTTTTTGTTTGAATATCAGCCAAGTTTCATGAATGCTGCAGTTATGACACGTATCTTGGAAGGAAGGTAGAAAATTCTGTAAGTGTTCACATATTGCATCATAATTTCGTTTGTCGTATAAGTGTATAGTTTTCTCCCGCAGAGCTGGAGCAAAGCGAAAAGAAGCATGGATGACCTTGTGATCACTAATTTCTTTAAGATAGGTGATGGACGACAAAGTGTCTGGACGGTTGACCAGTAGTAAATCTAATATGTTTGCAGTGTCTTGGGTGACGCGCGTTGGTTCTAATATGAATTGTGTCACATTGAAGTTGAGGCAAACGTCGAGAAAATCTCTCGAGTCGGTTTGGCTTACCAGAGAGGGTACTGTGTTGTGCCAATCAATGTCTGGTGAGTTAGTCTCCAAAAAGAAGAAGGTCGGCATTAGGATAGCGAGAGCAAACCACATTTAGTGCATTGTTTATATTACGAGGGAAGTCGGCGCTATTGCGAGGGGGCCTGTAACATACACCTAAAATTATAGACTGTGGGGCGGCGTGGCATAGAATAAACAGTATTTCTAATTCTGATGTGATGTTAATGGCAGAGCACGATAACTGTTGACTAACGGCAATAAGCACACCTCCTCCTCTAGTCCCGGCACGATCTTTTCGAAAGACGCTGAAGTTTGGCGAATCAGCCAACACTTCCGAGTCATAGATTTCGTTACAAAGCCACGTTTCCGTGAGTACAAGAATGTTGCTGTTGGACGACAGCACGATGTTAGACATGTGTTCTCGTTTTGGAATGAAGCTTCGTGTGTTAGTATAAATTATTGAAAGGGAAACATGCGCTATGCTTTTCATTCGAGGGAGATGGCTTGTTTTTTGATTATGCGATGACTGCTATATTTCTTTCACTGTTTGCGATGCGTCATCATACACGTAGCGCTTGGAACCAATGAAAAGAGTTTTAAAGAGCAAAGAAAATGGCACAGATTTGGCTTTCGCAAACGAAACAAGTTGTCTGCGGGCGTCCCTTACTGCCGGCAAAGAATCCTCACCCATGCTGAGATCAGTGCCCTTAAGTTTGCGCCCATTTGAGAGCACCATTTCTTTTTTCTTTTAATGATTAAGCCTAACAATGAGTGGGTGCGGGTGATTAGCAGAATAGCGGCCAACACGATGCGCTCGCTCTATGTCTTGAGGTTCAAGTGGCACATTCCGGTGGTCTGAGCATAGACGTAAAATTTTTTCTTCAGACGCGGCCGACGTTTCTGATGCTGCTGTATCAGGAAGGCCGTAAAACACAAGATTGTTTCGCCTTGAGCGATTCCCTGATTCGTCAACGTGGGCATTCAGAGTGTGAACAAGCTTTGCTGTTTGCTCGGTATCCGTCCTTATGGTCTGTATCTCGGCTTGCATAGGTAGTAGTTTCTGATAATGGCCTTCTAGATCCGCTAACCTCTTGCTTAAGTCGACGAGTGCGGCACTTGTAGCCGTGCATTGGCTTTAAGGCCCTGCATGTCGGCTATTATTGTGGTTTGGCCAGCGGACAGTTTTTTTTTTTCCAGTTCGGCAAGCACAGCATCATTACCAGGACCAGGGTTCATTTCAATATCTCCTGACTAACAAAATAGATCTAATCACACTGAGACACTCACAAACAATATCAAAGCAGCACTGCGGGCTCGGAAGCTGCACCAAAAAGTAATTGCTAGATCTCTTAGTATAAAAGTAGTCTGGTTCACAAACCTGCATGATGGATAGAAGTGGGTTACTGTATCGTGTTGTGGCACAGCCACCGAGCCCACAGAGCGCGGATGATGGCAGTGGTTCCTTTATAGCTGCCTCTGCAATTGTTGTCGATGACAGCGCGGCTCTCGGTAATTGCTCAAGCATCCAGTTTTGAGGTGGTGGCGCATTTGGAGAGGCGGAATGACTGTCGACACGTATGCGCCAACTAATCACATCAAACCCGGTGCGCAGATCTGGCGGTTCCCTCACGACGCTCGCTGACGTCACCATCGAGGGCAGCAGCACGCGTGCGACAGCAGCAAGGAAAACCTGCATGATGAATAGAAGTGGGTTACTGGTGCGTGTTGTGGCACAGCCACTGAGCCCACCTAGACGAGTACCTCGGTGGCACAGCCACCGAGGTACTTGTCGCCAGTGTCACGATCCTCCCGGGTTCGCGAACAAGGGAGGGCTCGAGGCACCCTCCGTTAGACGGACGCTCCGCAGGGTGGTGGTTACGAACGATGACTGACCGCCGAGCAGATGTGCTCGCCGGTGGTTTTTGGTGCGGTGGCCATTGTTGCCTACCGAGCCTGACTGACCAACAAGCCAGGCGGGCCAATGAAGAATATGCCCGAGGGGGCGTCACATGCTTGTTACATGATCTTTCTCTTTGGGAGTAAGGGGGCAAGTACATAAGAAGCCGATCAATGAGTTAGCCGTAAGAGGGAAAATAGAGGAATTCCAGATCAAGCTAGAGAACAGGTATTCGGCTTTAACTCAGGAAGAGGACCTTAGTGTTGAAGCAATGAACGACAATCTTGTGGGCATCATTAAGGAGTGTGCAATGAAAGTCGGTGATGACTCCGTTAGGGAGGATACCAGTAAACTATCGCAGGAGACGAAAGATCTGATCAAGAAACGCCAATGTATGAAAGTCTCTAACCCTACAGCTAGAATAGAACTGGCAGAACTTTCGAAGTTAATCAACAAGCGTAAGACAGCTGACATAAGGAAGTATAATATGGATAGAATTGAACATGCTCTCAGGAACGAAGGAAGCCTAAAAGCAGTGAAGAAGAAACTAGGAATTGGCACGAATCAGATGTATGCGTTAAGAGACAAAGTCGGCAATATCATTACGAATATGGATGAGATAGTTCAAGTGGCTGAGGAGTTCTATAGAGATTTATGCAGTACCAGTGGCACCCACGAAGATAATGGAAGAGAGAATAGTCTAGAGGAATTTGAAATCCCACAGGTAATGCCGGAAGAAGTAAAGAAAGCCTTGGGAGATATGCAAAGAGGGAAGGCAGCTGGGGATGATCAGGTAACAGCAGATTTGTTGAAGGATGGTGGGCAGATTGTTCTAGAAACTGGCCACCCTGTATACGCAATGCCTCATGACTTCGAGCGTACCGGAATCTTGGAAGAACGCTAACGTAATCCTAATCCATAAGAAAGGGGACGCCAAAGCCTTTAAAAATTAGACCAATCAGCTTACTGTCCGTTGCCTACAAAGTATTTACTAAGGTAATTGCAAATAGAATCAGGAACACCTTATACTTCCGTCAAGCAAAGGACCAGGCAGGATTCCGTAAAGGCTAGTCAACAATAGATCATATTCACACTATCAATCAGGTGATAGAGAAATGTGCGGAATACAACCAACCCTTATATGTAGCTTTCATTGATTACGAGAAAGCGTTTAATTCAGTCGAAACCTCAGCAGTCATGGAGGCATTACGGAATCGGGGTGTAGACGAGCCGTATGTAAAAATACTGAAAGATATCTATAGCGCCTCCACAGCCACCGTAGTCCTCCATAAAGAAAGCAACAAAATCCCAATAAACAAAGGCGTCAGGCAGGGAGATACGATGTCTCCAATGCTATTCACAGCGTGTTTACAGGAGGTACTCAGAGACTTGGATTGGGAAGAATTGGGGATAAGAGGTAATGGAGAATACCTTAGCAACTTGCGATTCGCTGATGATATTACCTTGCTCAGTCACTCAGGGGACCAACTGCAATGCATGCTCACTGACCTGGAGAGGCAAAGCAGAAGAGTGGGTCTAAAAATAATCTGCAGAAAACTAAAGTTATGTTTAACAGTCTCGGAAGGGAACAACAATTTACAATAGGTAGCGAGGCACTGGAAGTGGTAAGAGAATACATCTACTTAGGGCAGGTAGTGACGGCAGACCCGGATCACGAGACTGAAATAATCAGAAGAATAAGAATGGGCTGGGGTGCGTTTGGCAGTCATTCTCACATCATGAACAGCAGGTTGCCATTATCCCTCAAGAGAAAAGTGTATAATAGCTGTGTCTTACCAGTACTCACCTACGGGGCAGAAACCTGCAGGCTTACGAAAAGGGTTCTACTCAAATTGAGGATGACGCAACGAGCTATGGAAAGAATGATAGGTGTAACGTTAAGGGATAAGAAAAGAGCAGATTGGGTGAGGGAACAAACGTGAGTTAAATGACATCTTAGTTGAAATCAAGAAAAAGAAATGGGCATGGGCTGGACATGTAATGAGGAGGGAAGATAACCGATGGTCATTAAGAGTTACGGACTGGATTCCTAGGGAAGGGAAGCGTAGTAGGGGGCGACAGAAAGTTAGGTGGGCGGATGAGATTAAGAAGTTTGCGGGGACGACATGGCCACAATTAGTACATGACCGGGGATGTTGGAGAAGTAAGGGAAAGGCCTTTGCCCTGCAGTGGGCGTAGCCAGGCTGCTGCTGCTGCTGATGATGATGATGATGATGATGATGATGACGGGGCAGCGTAAGCAATGCGGCCGAATATTAGGGCCTGGACGAGTTGTGTTATGTCGTCTTCTTTCAGTCCATATTGTTTGGTGGCGATGCGGCTGACCATTGGCATGATTTGGAATATGGTCTGCTTGAGACCACCAAGGATACGGACACGGTTTACTGTGGGTTTTTCTTTGCCGTCGAGGGTGAGGTGATGTTGGTTATTTCATCGAGTTTTCTTCGTGAGTTCTGTCGAACGACTAATAGTTCCGCCCTCTCGGGGGAGCATCGGAGACCACTTGTTTTTGCATACTGCTGGACGACGTCGGTCGCTTGTTTGAGGACGTCTTGTTTCTCTCCTTCGAAACCAGTGGTGGTGCAAATAGTGATATCATCGGCGTATATTGCGTGCCTGATTCCTGGTATTGCGTTGAGTTTGTGAGATAATTTCATCATAGCAATGTTGAAAATGGGGGTGATAGAACAGCATTGCAGGGTTCCTTTGTTGCAAGTAGGTAATGTCGGGGTTCTGAGTGAGCCAATGCCTATTGTAAACGACTCAGCACATCCAAATGGAATGCGAATTTATTCACCCAGTCAGAACCGTACGTAACGTACACCTTCCAGAACCGCGTGGATTTAAAGTGGAGGGAAGCATCAACGGATCATCAGTGGTGATAAGCAAGAAACATTCGGAGTATTGGTGGAAAAGAAGCAGGGAAGAGCTTGATACGACCCAGATCCGCCATATGAAAAGGTAGCTGTACAAGGTAGGGAAGTTTCGAAAAAGAGAAAAAAAATGTTAAGGAGATGTATACAAAAATACTCGAATGGAAAGCATGTATAGCATTCCCGAATAAATCAAGCAGGCTAGGTGACAATTTGTCACCGCCCCGTTTCAAAGGGGATGCCAATAAATAATCATCTGGCACCAGCGGAAGCGGACGTAGAAGGCAGTCTGCGCGAGATCTCGACGTGCCCATGGCATCTTTTTTCACATGGTGCCGAAGATTTTCGCAACCAAGTGGCTATGAAAGAGTTTCAACTTTGGACATACTTGGATAGCCATCATAAATGAATTCTAGCCGCCTTTTGTTTTAGGTTTCATTTCCATTGTACTTCTTTATAGTCACTGTATTGGTGTTGCGTGTTATTGCGTCGCACGATTAACGCTTTTGTTACGTTGATAATTTATCTTCGGCTTGATGAGTTACACTTGGTTTACTTCATGTAACCGTAGTTGATCCTTTTCTAAAGGCCTGTAAGGTATATTCATGAAAGACATATTTATAAAATAAACTAAATGTGCCGCAAGCAGACAAGCTGAAGAACAAGTAGTATTTTTGGGTGTTCGTTGTGATTGACATTTTATCAATTACCGTTTATAATTATGGGGACGTCTGCTTGAGTGGCAACTACGTGTACCAATAAACGAGTTGTACAATTCATCACTTCACGCTTCGTCCACAATTTCTCGCAGCGTCGAGCCTTCGGAATGCAGCACTGTGCTGGCAATGGCACGCGAGCGCACGCAGCAGAACACACAAATTTTATTTTCACCCGCAAAGGCAGCTTTCTTCAGGCTTGCTACGCTCTTCCTAAAAACATTCCTTTGCACCTTGCGGTTGCACTTCACCTCGAATAATTCGCCTTTGGACTGGCGTAGTTAATTCGGTGAGTGAGGTTTGTCCGTTTGCTAACAATACCAATAATAGATACGTAGAGAAGGATAAAAAAATTGTTTTTCTGCACCCGTATAATATTTTTTCCTGCACTTTCGCTTGTGAGCTAATGCATGTCAATAAGCGCAGCATTGGTTTTTATTAGTAAACGTGGTTCTAAATTTTGGCATCTGATGGTAAAGTGACCTCAGCATTCCGTTCGGTGACCTAGCGCGATGAAGGGTATTTTGTGGCGATTGCGGCAAAAAAAAAATATTACAGTTTGAGAGGTACGCGCCAAAAACACGATGTAATCATGAGGCACGCCGTAGTTGGGGACTCGGGATATCTTTTGGCCATCTAGGCTTTTGTGATGCGCACCTCAATCTAAGTACATGAGCGATTGTGGCAGGTTTCCATGAGCGGATTATGCTACGTCTGGCTTCACGCCTTATCACCGAAAGCAGCAGGCGACTTGTGCAACGATTTGAAACCAGCTCACAAAATAATAAGCAAACAAATAACCCGCAAATACAGATGGATAGTGCGCTTTCGGAGCATAACGAAGCTCCTGCAAAAAAATTCCGGTTCTACGTACCTATGTGAATGTACGGGAGAGTATGTGCGAAGAAAAAAAAACGCATTGGCCCATCTATACTCCTTCAGCTGGCATTTCCAAACAAGAGATCATACAGCAGTGCAAAATTACTTTCTTCTCACCTCATCCAAGCCACAGCAACCTGGAAGGCCCTCGGTTGCGAGTGCCCCGTTGCGAAGAAAGGGGTGGCCACGTCCACCACTGAACTCCCTCCGTGCGAACGGGACGGCCAAACCGGTGGCAAACCTGCACTCTCGGAGAGCATCGTGGGGATCACTCCTCGCTCCTTTACGTAGCCATGGTAGTGTGCGGCTCCCGTGAATAGCTTGTGTGCCTTGCTAAGCGAAGCACACAAGCATCGTGCGATTGTCTTTGCGGCGTAATAAGATGACTGGTCGACTTCGACGAACGCCATCTGTATTATCGCACGATCACAGATTTTAGCCGCTTATTGGTTCAAGCACATATCATAACAAGCTTTACTGCATTCAAAACAACTTTAGTAGCTGGAAAATGGGAATGAAGCGCTCAAGGCACCCCCTTGTCTCCATCAACTCAAAGCTGTGCTATGTTTCAGATTTCACGTAATTAGGTTTAGGATGCCCGCAGATTGCTCAGCATGAATATATATATATATATATATATATATATATATATATATATATATATATATATATATATATATATATATATATATATATATTGTAATGATGTTAATAAAACAATGATATTTATCAAGGGCGAACTTGTGCCCACAAGTAAACGTCACTGTGGTCGTGAAGAAATCCGCGGCAGTCCCGTTCTCAAACTGGGCTCGAACCATCTTCCTCTTTCTTCTCGCGTGACACCTCGTGCGCGTGGCGCATGCGAGCCGGGTCCAACCGGCTACCTGCACCACGAAGATCGCGGCCTGTTGTTGAACACCACGGTACGCCGGTTTTACGGATGGAGTCTTGCACCTTTGACACTCGCGGCAAGTCTTGACGTAGTGCTGCACTGATGCTAATAACTTAGGCCAGTAGTACTTCAGACGAATCCTGGCGAATGTACGGCTCACGCCCATGTGTCCAGATGTCGGTTCATCGTGACATGCATGCAAAATTTCTGCTCTAATAGCTGTGGGTACGACAAGTAAAAACTTCGTCTCGCTGTTCTCGAAGTTTCTCTTGTAGAGGACATTTCCTCGCATACGGAACGAGGATAGCCCTCTAGAGAAAATACGCGGGAGTTGAACGTCGAGTCCCTCCAGGCGCTGTATAAGTGGAAGCAAGTCTGGGTCATCTCGCTGTTGTTGAGCGATTTGCGACGCGTCAACAATGCCAAGGAACGGGACATCCTTTTCTTCTGACACAGTAGTCTCGACTGGTGCGCGTGACAAGCAGTCGGCATCGCTGTGTTTCCTTCCGGAACGGTATACGACAGTAATGTCATACTCTTGAAGCCTAAGGCTCCATCTTGCTAGTCGTCCGGATGGATCCTTGAGATTCGCCAGCCAGCAAAGCAAATGGTGATGACTGACTGCTCTGAATAGGTCTACCATAGAGGTAGGTCCGCAATTTACATATTGCCCAAATGACTGCAAGACATTCTTTCTTGGTTGCTGAGTAGTTTGCCTCGGCTTTCGAGAGCTTACGACTGGCATAAGCTATTACTTTCTCCTGGCCGTTCTTCCACTGTACTAGAACGGCACCGAGGCCGACGTTACTCGCATCGGTATGAACTTCAGTGTCGGCTGTCTCATCAAAATGGGCAAGGATTGGAGAAGCTTGCAGGCGTTTTCTTAACTCGTCAAAGGCGTCTTGTTGTTCGTTTTTCCACATTAAAGATTAATCTTCTCTTGTTAGTATTATAAAGGGCTCAGCAATCTTTGAAAAGTTTTCCACAAATCTTCTATAGTATGCGCATAAAGCCAAAAAACGTCACACTGACTTTTTGTCTGTGGGTGTCGAGAACCACGCAACGGCTGCTGTCTTTTCGGGATCTGGCCGAACGCCTTCAGCACTGATGACGTGTCCGAGAAACCGAAGTTCATCGAAGCCGAATTGACATTTTTCCGGCTTAATTGTCAAGTCTGCTGCACGGATAGCTCCTAGTACTAGACGCAGGCGCTCTAGATGTTGGTCAAATGTGGTGGAAAATACGACCACATCGTCCAAATACACTAAGCACGACTGCCATTTCAATCCTGCGAGCACAGTGCCCATCATTCGCTGGAACGTTGCAGGCGCAGAACAGAGGCCGAATGGAAGCGCTTTAAATTCGTAGAGGCCATCAGGGTTTACGAATGCTGTCTTTTCACGGTCCCGCTCATCCACCTCTATTTGCTAATATCCACTCTTGAGATCCAGGGAGAAAAACTTTGCACATCGGAGCCGATCTAACGTATCATCGATACGCGGAGGGGGTATACATCTCGCTTAGTTACGATGTTCAATTTACGGTAGTCGACGCAGAATCGAAGTGTGTTACCTTTTTTCTTAACGAGCACTACGGGAGACGCCCATGGACTGCTGGAAGGCTGAATAACGTCATCTGAAAGCATCTCCTCTACTTGCTTCTTGATGATCTCTCTTTCTTTTGGTAAAACTCGATACGTGTGCTGGCATACCGGTCTTGTAGCATCCTCTGTTATGATTCTGTGCTTTGCTACAGACGTGCGCCGTGCTTTCGAGGAAGTGGAGAAGCAGTCGGAAAAATCCTTGATCAGGGCATATATCTGTTTCTTTTGGGCTTCCAGGAGTCTCGAGTTGACGGTAATTGATCTGTCGACACTACAGGTTCCTGGCAGGGCTGTTGACGTTGTAGTTAAGCTGCATAATTCGGTCGCTACACAGAACTCGTGGAAATAAGCAATAGCCCTTCCTTCTGCGATGTGTTGGAATTCATTTCCGAAATTCGTAAGTGCAACATTTGCACGGCCATCATTTAAGCGAACAAGACCCCGAGCCACGCAAATACCTTTGTTGAAAAGGAGCTCTATGTTTCCATCCGCTATGCCTTCGCGTTCGTGAAATCTTTCATTCTCCACAAGAACCATTATACTGCAGCGTGGCGGCACAGTTACGTCATCATCAACGACGCGCAGTGCAGCGAGACGTCGCTCCTTCGATTCTTCCACAGGTATAGCTTTTTTTTTGTCGAGAAAGACACACTGGACTTACGTAGGTTAATTATGGCGCCGCTAGCTTATAAAAAATCCATTCCCAATATAAGTTCCCGTGAATATTCTGGCAGTACAATAAAGTCAGAAACGTAAGTGAAGCCTTTTAACGTAAGTCTTGCAGTGCAGGCCAAGGAGCGTAATAAGATGACCGCCTGCCGTGCGTATCTGCGGACCAGTCCACTGCGTCACAACTTTTTTCAGGTGCTTCGCCACCTTGAAGCTTACTACCGAATAATCAGCGCCGGTGTCGACTAAGGCATTCATTCAGCTCGCATCCGTCTGTTATCAACCGCAAATCTGATGTAATCATTTCGTTCCTGCACCTGTATACTGGAATTTTCTCATCACCGTACTGGACCCGCGTAGGAGGATCTTCGTAACTCTGGTTATCAGCGACCTCACCTCCACAGGTCGCTTGCTTCAGTTTTCCTGGTATGGGCTTGGTGAACGGCTAGGTAACCTAGGTAACCTAGACGCCTAGGTAACCTTGGAGACGCGCGTGGGCTAGGCGATCGGTAGCGCATAGGCGACGATGACCGTGGCTGCTGTTGGCGAGGAGTAACGGGGCTTTGGCGCGTGGACAAGTATTCTTCGATCTCCGCTTGCCGTTCACCATTTCAGGGGCATGGTGCGCTTAAGGGAAAACCCCTTAACTCAACTTGATGATGCGGGCAGAACCTATACAGGTGATCCGCTTCTCCGCAGTGAAAACACAGAGGCCTGCGCTCGTGGTCACGCCAGACGTCACTTTTTCGGAGCATTTGTTCCACAAAACAAGGTGCACTACGTACTGAAGGCGGATAGGCAGCTGGTGGTTCCAACAGACGAGTTGCACTGCGTACTGTCGGCGGGTAGGAAACGGTTGTCGCAACTGCTCCACTACTGTGTACCGCGGGTTGCCTGAGTGCGTCGGCGTACGCTGGGGTGCGCCGCATCGGCTGTGGCTCACGCTCTGGATCCCGTATGACCTGCCTCAGTTCGTCCCGGACAACGTCGATGATAGACAGTGCAGTTGGAGCCTGAGGTGCCTGCAGCTTGTTGAGCTCTTCCTTGATCACTGACCAGACGAGCTCCCGCAGGACTTCAAGGTCGTTTAGCACACCTCCAGAGAAGACATGGGCAGGTGCACAGCTTGCCTCACGGTTGTATTGCCGAGCCCGCTGTTCCAGCGTCCTTTCGATGGTCGTTGCTTCGCATCTGAACTCGGCGACCATGCGCGGTGGGTTGCGGACGAGAACTGCGAACAGTTCCTGCTTTACTCCACGCATGAGATGGCGCAGCTTCTTATTTTCACTCATGTTCGGATCAGCACGCTTGAACAGGCGGGACATGTCCTCGATGTACATCGCCACGTTCTCGTTTGTGAGTTGGTTCCTAGCTTGAAGTGCGCTTTCTGCCTTTTCTTTACGATCCGTGCTGGCGCACGTTGCTAGCAGTTGTCGAAATTCCTCCCAAGAGGACAAAGAGGGTTCGTGGTTTTCATACCACGTTTTTGCGAAGTCCTCGAAAGAGAAATATACGTTACGGAGCTTCTGTCTTTCATTCTATTCATTAAAGCTCGCCACTCTCCAACAGTTCCAACCAGTCTTCCACGTCTTCGAACGAGTCGTCGTGGAACATTGGCGGCTTGCGAGGTTGGCTTACGACCAGCTGTGCCGGTGTTATTGTCATTGTGGCGGCGTCCGTTGTCTGAGCTTCCCTTGGCATGAAGAGAATAGGGCCGAATTCGGGCGAGTCACCTCGAAGACGGCGGCTGGTCCGCTGGTGTACAGGCATCAGTTCCACGGGATGGACTCGCTGGTGGTCGGGGCTACGTTAACTTCCGTTCGTGGGGCTTCGACTGATACCCCGCACCTCCACCAGAAATGTAACGATGTTAATAAAACAATGATACCCGCCGTGGTGCTCAGTGGCTATGGTGTTGGGCTGCTGAGCACAAGGTCGCGGGATGGAATCCCGGCCAGGGCGGCCGCATTTCGATGGGGCGAAATGCGAAAACACCCGTGTACTTAGATTTAGGTGAACGTTAAAGATCCCCAGGTGGTCGAAATTTCCGCAGTCCTCCACTACGGCGTGCCTCATAATCAGAAAGTGGTTTTGGCACGTAAAACTCTCTAATTTAATTTTAATTTTTTAAACAATGATATTTATCAAGGGCGAACTTGTGCCCACAAGTAAAAGTCACTGCGGTCGTGAAGAAATCCGAGGCAGTCGCGTTCTTAAACTGGGCTCGAACCGTCTTCCTCTTTCTTCTCACGTGACACCTCGTGCGCGTGGCGCATGCGAGCCGGGTCCAACCGGCTACCCGTGCCATGAAGATCGCTGCCTGTTGCTGAACAACACCACGGTATGGCGTGCACAGTGTCCAATACGAAGGGCGCGCAACTTGAATGTGACCAAGTTGTAGCGGCAATGTATATATATATATATATATATATATATATATATATATATATATATATATATATATATATATATATATATATATATATATATATATATATATGCCGTGCGCGAGGATTATCAGTACATGTCTAACAGTTCATGCTCCTTGTGCGTAACAGGAAGATACCGCGCTTCTCGTGCAAGAGTGTGTTGGTGGACGGTTTACAACCATGTGACCACCTTCAACGGGAGTTGTCGCTAAAAAGTTATCTAAAACCGATAATAGCGAATCGCCACCGTGTACTTGATGCGCGTTGTCAGCCGGTCATCTGTCCACACTGATGAAGCGATGCTGCTTCTACCTTTTGTTTGACCTCGCGGAGTATGTACGGAAAGAGAGAGAGAGTAAAACATCTTTATTAATAATATTTGAATGGCGGGAGCAGTGTGGGAGGAACCCTCAGTCCAGGGTTCCTAAGATGATTCCGGCGATGTTTCGAGCCCGTTGTATCACAGCTCGGAGGACCTCGGGAGGTCCGTCGCAGAGGGCATCGTCCCACAGCTCTTTGTTGCGTAGGGGGTAAAGGAGAGTTGGCAAGGGAGGAAAGAGGTTTGCAGTGCACTCAATCGTGACGTGGAAGATTGTGGGCGAGCTGCCACAGCCAGGGCAACGATCTGCATAACAGTGTGGGTAGAATTTATTGAGAGAGACAAGGTTTGGAAAAGTTGCGGTTTGTAACTGGCGTATAATGCCACTGCTTCCTCCCGCGAGAAGGACGGCGGTGGTGCGGCGGGGGTGCGACGAATGCGTGTATAATGACGGAGTATGTCTTTGTAACGGAGCAAGGGATCCCCCCACTCTGAACTAGTCGCCTCACCACGCCGAGTCGCCTGGAGGGAAATTTCTCGGGCAACCGCATGTGCGCGTTCGTTACCCGGCAGCGAGGTATGACCAGGGGTCCAGAGTAAGTGGATGCGGGGAGGTATGGTTGGTGCATTTTTCGGGATCTGTTTCAGAATTTGGTGCGCCGCTCTCGGGATGCCATGTCCTGATAGGAACGCCCGGCATGCCTGTTGCGAGTCCGTCAATATATACACTTCCTCAGGAACACGGATGGCGTATCGAATTGCAAGAGCAACACCGAGAATTTCTCCGTAAGCGGCATTTGTTCCGCGCATTGCTGCAGTCTCTCAGGGATTCGGTGCCATCCAAAACTACCGAGGTATAGCCCTCTTGAGTGCGTGAGGTGTCCGTGTATAAAGTATGTGTTTCCGGGATGTTTGCAAGCATGCGGCCAATGTATCGTACACGGGCTTTGCGCCGGCCTTTGTTATGCTGGGGGTGCATATTACGTGGCAATGGATGAATACTTAGTGCTTGGCGTATCACTGACGACAAGATCGTTGGACGGGTTTCAGACTCAAGGGGTGGGACAGAGTATCCTAGCCGTGTGAAAAGATGGCGGCCAGTAGGAGTGAGTAGGAGGCGCTGGCGATGGCTGACTCAATGGGCCTCTAGCAGCTCGCCTAGTGTGTTATGTGTCCCTAAGTTAAGGAGACGTCGTGTAGAAGTATAATTCGGGCTGCCATGGGTCAGCTTCGTCGCTTTGCGAATCATTGCGTCTATGCGAAGTTGTTGCGCTTGGGTCAACCGCTTAAATGGGAGATGGTATGTAAGGCGGCTGACCACGCATGCCTCCACCAAGAGCAGCAGGTCCTCTTCTCGAAGGCCTGAGCACCTGTTGGAGACCCTCCGGATCATGGCCAGAATTTGCTCAATCTGTCTGGATAGAAGGGAAACAGTGTATTTTGACCTGCCATCTGCTTGGACGTGTAGGTTGAGGATACGAGCATGATTAACCTGTGGTATCGGCGTGCCATCCACGTGCGCAGTGAGAGGGGGAGTAGAGGAACGGCTCCGGGGGCGAATTATTATGAGCTCCGACTTTTCCGGAGCGCATCTTAAGCCGCGTTTTCTCGCGTACTCGTAAACTGTATCGACTGCTTGCTGCAGTCGGTCCTGGATGGCTCCGTCGGAACCCCGTGTCGACCAGATAGTAATGTCGTCCGCATAAATAGCGTGGGCGACATCAGGGATCTGGTCGAGTAGCCGGGTGAGCCTTGCGAGCGCGATATTGAATAGAGTATGGGAAAGAACTGAGCCCTGGGGTGCCCCACACCCTACAAGGCGAATCGTACCGGATCGATGCGGTCCCATTCCTACGGTGGCTGTGCGATCTCGAAGAAATGCGCGGATATAGTTGTACATACGAATTCCACAGTGTGAATGTGCAACAATGCGAAGGATGAGGTCATGTTCAACATTATCGAATGCCCCTTTTAGGTCTGAGGCGATGAATGCTCTCGTTTGGGCGGACGACGGAGGTCCTATGACTTCCTCCCGCAATTGTAAAAGCACATCTTTGGCAGACAGATGAGCCCGATATCCGAATTGAGAGTTAGAAAGGGCTGATTTTTCTGCGAGGAAGGGCTGCAGACGCCGCAAGAGTACATGCTCCATGAGCTTACCAATGCAGGATGTTAGGGAGATGGGTCGTAAGTTTTCAACCTTAACAGGCTTGCCCGGTTTGGGCATCAGTGTGATGTCGGCGTGTTGCCATGCTTGGGGAAGCATGCCCTTGCGCCAGCAATCATTGAAGATATGGGTGAGGTGGTTAATATCCGCGTCACTGAGGTTATGAAGGGTGGCGAATCGGATGTGGTCGGCTCCCGGAGCCGTGTTGCGGCGTAGGTCTTGTAGGACCACCCGCACTTCGTCAGATGTGATGTCTGCATCGAGCAATTCGTTCGTCTCGCCTACATAAGGATAGTCAGGATACTGCGACGGCGGGCCTGCGGGTATGAAATGCTTCTCTAGCTCTCTGAGAAGTGTCGAGACATCGTCCCTGTACTCGTGCAGGGACGATGTGCAGCTGTTGAAATGTTTTTCCCTTTGTTGCGGTGGGATCTGTGAGTGAGCGAAGAATCGACCACGTTTTTGCTTTGCTCAATGTGCCTGAGAGGCGATCGCAAAATCCTCGCTAGTTATTCCTCGTAAGGGTCTATGCATACTCCTGAGATTCCCGTGTAATTTGATCTATACGTTTCCTGATTTTTCGGTTGAGGAGTTGTCGTTTCCATCGTCGTGTCAACCCTCTGCGGGCGTTCCAAAGATGAAGTAAATGCGGGTCTATGTCTGGTGTCTCGGTTGTGGTGCGCAGTATACTCGTGGTTACCTCTAGATGGTGTGTGAGAGAGTCAAGCCAGCGTTCGTACCCTTGGCACTCAGGTGGGTCCTGGCGACGTTCCCTGAATTTCGCCCATTTTGTTATACGCACATTTCGCTCGGGCCTGCGCGCACCCCGTAATGACAAGGTGGTCGCCACAATGCAGTGGTCACTACCAAGGTGCTCCTCTAAAGGCCTGTGCGCAACAACTGGGCCAGTATTGCGCACGAGGGTAAGGTCAGGGCAAGTGTCACGAGATACGCTGTTGCCTATCCGAGTGGGGTGCTCTGGGTCGGTAAGCAGTGTGTATCCCATGTTACAGGTGGCATTCCATAAGCGGGTTCCTTTATCCTGCGATTTAACGTAACCACATGCAATATGCCGTGCGTTAAAGTCGCCGGCCACCACACAAACTCGTCCAAACCTACCACATTCTGTTAGTAGGTGCTGAAAATAGTGCGTTTGCGAACGGGGGGAAGTGTATGCATTGAGTATAAACAGACTCTCGCTGCGTTTACCTTGCGTAATTATTTCCAATATATGGTGAGGAATGTCAATGTTAGGGGTATGCATGCAACATGTAACATGTTTAGAAACTAAGGCTCCCGCAAGAGGAGACATCCGAGAGCGTGCTGTAGCCGGATAAAGGGGTGCAATTGACTTCCTGTAAGAGGATGACATCGGGAGGGTTCGTGCATGTGGCGATATACTGCTGTAGGAAACCTCGTTTTCGGCGGAATCCCCTACAATTCCACTGCCACACCACTAGTTGCTCCGCGTTACGCGGCGCCATCATCATCGCGAGAGGAAGCAGGTGGTCGTGCATAGGGATGCGGGCGCCGGGTGCCCACATTTGAAGGTTGCGGCCGAGAACCTTGGTCGGAAAGCGCGCTTTCGTTGTTACCGCTAAGCTCAAGAACTTGCATGCGTGCGAAAATACACTCTATACATGATTCCACTTTCTCCGTAATCCCTATTTGAAAGGCCTCCATTTGGCGTTCTATGCTGTCCAGAGCCGCCTGCATACTATAGTGCTCATGTCTGCCACCAGCGCGTCCATTTGTTTTTGCAGGCGCTCACAGTGCGCCTCCACATCACGACGTAGGCGGGCTATTTCTATTAGAGGATCGGGATTTGATAACGAATTGGTAATAGGGGAAGGGGTAGGGAGAGATTTACGGGGAGGAGCAAGCTGTGGGGGACCCTCCACCCGACCTATACCTCCCGAGGTGCCTCCATTTCTGTTTTCTTCTCCGGGGTCCGCTGCACCCCTGAATGGACCAGGGTCACCTTGGCTGGTGCGTTGGTCTGCAGGGCCTTCTTGTAGGGTTGTTGGGAAGATGGTGAAGGAAAGCGCCTCTCTGGGAGGCGCACCGATGCCTCGCGGGATCGGGACCGAGACTTGGAGCGGGTCCGGAACTTGTGACGGGATCTGGAACGAGTCTCTCCGACCGGACTTGTCTGGTCTCCTTCGTTGGGGCGCGCGACGTTCGGGTCTCCGCCGTATCTGTGGTAGTGGTCGGGTCGCTGGATGGTTGGAGTTCACGCTGCTCTTTCTCGAGAGCTTTCCGCGCCCAAGCTTTGATCAGTGACCGCCTAGCACGCTGCGGGCAGTTTGGATCCGCTGTAGGGTGGGTCCCATCACAGGATCTGCAGTGTGGGGTGCACAGAAGTGACAGGGTGGGGTTGTCAGTCCCGCACGTCACGCAAATGACCACGTGCGGCGTAGGACAGTAATCAGCCCAATGGCCGAGCTTGTGGCATATCTTGCAGACCAGTTGGCGGGTTCGATGGGGTTAGCAGCGGAGATCTGCACCACAGAAACGCACGTAGCGAGGCACTTTAAGTCCTTCAAATGTTACCAACGCAACGTTGGTTTGACCCATCATTCGTGCTTGAAGTATTTGAATTCCAGGAGCCAAAAGCTCAACCACTAGCTTGGAAGACGGTGTACCGGGAAAAAGACCAGGAATAACTCCCTTGCATGAGTTGTCTGGGGCCGCAAAATATGTTGTGACGGGATAGACCCTCTGACCAAGGTTCAGCTCCCTCACCTTGTACAATGCGTTGGCTACGTGTGACTGGAGTGTGCTGATGATTGCCAAGTTCTGCTGAGGTCGCAGTCGGAATATGATGTCCTGACGATCGTCGGCGGTCAAGCCGGCTGCACTCCATAGAGCACTGGCGAGTTCTGGGCGCGTCCATGCACTTATCGAGGCAGAGTCCTCCGTGAGGCCGCAGAATTATCTTTTCATCGTGCAAAGGAAGTTGAGGCAGGTTCTGATTCCGACTGCGCTTGCGTACGGTAGGCTGGGAGGCGTTCGGAATGCCCGAGATGTTCTCGGAGGGTTGCGTCTTAGCGTGCGTTCGACGTATGCGTCGCTTATGTATGACTGTCTTCCAACAGCCACCTGTGTCGTCGTCAGTTTTGTCGTCGTAAATGTTCGGGGTAGCATCTTCCTCCATCCTTTCCCCGGTCGACGTGGAGGGAAAATTGGCGACGATGGGATCGGCGGCCACTGGCGCGTTATCCACCTCGGGCGTCTTCGTTGTTGTCGAGGAACGCGCGGCGGCGTTCTCCGTCGCCGATTGCGTCTTCTACTCGTTGGAAAATGACGTTGCGGTAGATAAATGCTCCATCGAAACAGAGCGGTGAATTGGCCGAAGGCCCTTTGCATGCCCGTTTAGAACATGGGCCTCGGAAGAGCTGGTCGCTTGGCGCTCTTGGGATATACGAGGCACTATCGCGTCGTCGCCGCCATAGTTTTCTACAATTGCTAGAGGGAACTCTGGCGCTGCGATCATTCAGCCACCATGGGAATGAAGGGTATAGTACATAGATTTGTCTAATGTTCGCGCTTGGGGCTTCAGTCGTTCTTTTTGATTCGTTTATTGCGATTTATCTGCGCCTAAATGGCACTAAATTTCAAGGGAATTTATATTTTTTAGCGCAGCAGGTAATACGACTGCAAGCACGCATAATCGCTGCTAATTGCAGCGGTTACGCTTGTCCGTGCGTGCGTGGCGTGATAGTTTCAATATCAGGCTTCTGCGCTAGAGGTTCTATGTTGGAATTCTGCCGTTGGACAATTTCAATAATGCTTCTTAAAGTATTTATAACACGCCATTTTCATAAAAATAATCAGTTTGCAATGTCACGAAGCCATCTAAAGCTACAAGGACAAAGTTTAGCCAAAGCCATGCACTACACATCATTCCCATGCTGGATGATCCGCCCTGAAGGCTTGCAGCTCCCGTAGACACAAGTGACAGTTACTTCCACTCTTCAAAAAAAAAAACGGGACCGAAAAAGGAGCCAGCCGCTTTCCTCCTTCAAGCCGGCGAGTTCCTCCTTCACACGCACTTGACATGCCGCGCCCTCTCGCGGCAAGGAAAAAGGGAGGAACGTTTCTCCCTTGCGTGCGTGTCTAGCGTCGCCACCGCCGGTGACCCGAACATCGGCTTCAATAACATATTTGCGACGGAAAGTAACGCTAAGTAGCATAACCCGAGGTCTAAATCTTTCATGACAAGCGACGATCAGTGTCAAGCCTCTAGCTCGGAGGGGAGGTGCGATACCAGAATAGTTCAACTCGAAAGCAACGTCCGGCTGCCGACGCAGAGAGAGACAAGCCCGTACTCGGAAATCTCGGCCTAGACGCTGCAAATATCAGCCAGCCTTTCTTGTTTTGATGCGCGAAATTAGGATGAGGAGAAAGTTAACCTATATAAAATGTATGCATTTGTGGTCGTTTTGCAGCGCCATCCTCGACGTGTTCGAAGCGAAAGCAAGGAAATTGCCGACAATTGCGTTACTTCCTAATGCGAAATTTGAGCGCAGCTCTTCAGCTGTTTCGGCTTTTCGAAATATTAAGGGAAAGAATTCGAGCAAGACATGTATGTACATTTACGGACAACTTTTTATTCTTCACACATATTCCTTCTTCAACAAACACTCCAATCCCAGTTCTTGATTGTCATGGAGGATGCTTTCTGGTAGGAGAAATAGATTGATAAATGATCGAATTGCTGCACCAATGCCTGGTACGGCGTAGCGCACCTTTGGATATTGGCGGCGACGGCGCTGGGCCTCTGCTCGGGCAGCTCGTTTAGCAGCAGCGGCAGATGAAGAACTTCCACCGGTTGTCTCGCACATGGCTCAGAAAAAACTGGCTGAAAATAAACTATTTATATATGAAGACGGATTACATTGTAATATAAACAGTCTGTGAGCCTCGGACAATCCGTCTCGCACGGAACACTTCGCACCAGCCGCCGCAAACGGGGCGTAGCTTGGCGCAACTGCCTCGCTTATCGGGAGGTTGCGGGAGGCGGCATAAACGCTGCGCGGCGAAGAGATGGCAGCGACAGACTGACGCCGCTGACGCTGCTTGCGAGTCAACTGAAAAACTGTATTCATGTTATCGCTGCGATCGTGGTGTGCGATCAGGTGGAGGTGTCTTGATTGCGGTTACTGAAACGCTCACATCGAGCTCAGTTTCCATAGAAACGCCACTTGAACTTGTTTGCGTGCGCGTTGTACTCGACAACAGAGATGTTATTTTTTGCACATGATATCGCCCTCCTACTGCTTCGACGTCATTTTGCGATGACCTTCACGACGCACTGAACAAATTAATTGTCAGATACCCTAACGCTCCCCTTTTTCTTCTTGGTGACTTCAACTTTCCCGATATCATTTGGCGTAACGACACGGCAACGTCCCAGTCTTCTCAGAGTACCCAGTTTATAAACACTTGTTTGGATTTCCACTTCACCCAGCTAGTACTGAAACCAACGCGCGTGTCTGCCTCCTCATCTAACATACTAGATCTGATTCTCACTACGAACCCTGACACAGTTTCCCCAATTCTTTACATAAAAGGCGTAAGTGATCACCTTGCACTCACTTTTCATATCAATACACGGGCTCCTGTAAAGAAAACTACGAAGGTGATCCGCGATTACAGCAAAGCCGACTTGGCTTCCATTACCGCTGAAATGGAAAATTTCGCAGCTTCTTACATCGCTAATTGCGACAAGCGCTGTGTTGAAGAAAACTGGTGCATTTTCAAAAATAAATTGTTGTCATTAATCGAACGTTTCGTACCGCAAAGAACAGTCGCTTGCAAGCCACGGTCCCCTTGGTTCAACCCCTTTCTGAAGCGACTACGTAACAAAAAAAAAGCGGTTGTTTCGTCGCGCAAAAACTTCATGCAGTGACGTTGCTTGGTCCGCTTACTACCTCACTGAAAGTGACTACAACACAGCCGCCGCTAGTGCGAAACAGCATTTTTATTCTGTTACCCTTCCGTCCATCTTGCAAACTAATCCTCGTAAATTCTGGACCATAGTTAACGGTACTCCATGCAAAATAATCCAATTAACATACCCAAACGATCAACCTGTTGCTCCTGAAGAATGCTGTAATGTGTTTAATGATGTGTTCTCTTCACATGTTACCACAATGCCACGTGGATTACCGCTTTTATCCAATTCTGGTTTTTCGCCCGTGGATCCAATCTCTATTGACTGGGTTGGTGTTAGCTGCCTAATAAACAATCAAAAAACGTCCTCCTCTGCCGGCCCAGACTGCCTGAACTCAAAAATTTTGAAGTGTACTGATGTATTTTCTGCTGTTATCTTGTCACACATTTTCACTCAGTCATTACAGCAGTCTGTTCTTCCACACGACTGGTGCGTGGGAAAGGTGATTCCAGTTCATAAATCAGGTAAGATACACTTACCCAGCAATTACAGGCCTATCTCACTAACTAGCATTTCATGTAAAATTCTTGAGCATATAATATATTCACATTTGGCTGAGTTTTTAGAATCAAACTCCTTTTTCAACCCCTGCCAACATGGTTTCCGTAAGTTCTTTTCCTGTGAAACACAGCTCTTAACATTTACTAATGATCTCTTTGCAATTTCTGATCTAGGTACCGACATTGACTGCGTATTTCTTGATTTTGCGAAGGCCTTTGACTCTGTGACCCATGATTTACTTCTGCTTAAGCTATCTCAACTTAACTTGAACGCAAATGTATATCATAAATAAATAAATATCAAACATATTTATTTCTGAACCATGTGTTGTTTACCTTGTAATAGTAGCCAACGGCCACACAATGACCTTGTTGTAGCAGGCAGCAGCTTCTGTTTAGTGCGTGGAGTGTGTAGCTTTATACTGGTGCCGTCCTCATTACTGCATGTCTGGAATAGAAATTTGGACTGAATCGGAAATTGAAAAAGCAAAGTTTTGCAATATGAAATGCATAAAGGTGTGACATATATGTTATGATTTGCGACTACAGAACACATGCACATGTGCACTGTCTGTCCTAGGCTGCTTAAGCAGCATGTTAAATAAATATTGCTATTGTCCATAAAATTGATGTCTGCCTAACTACAATGCATGTCAAGAGCTTAAGTATTATTAAGATCACAAATGAGAACATTTGTGCGTTCATTTATACACCAGAAGTGTATAAATACACTGTACTGTACAACCACCAGAACCACTGGTGGTTGTACAAGCAAATGCATGAAAGTCATGAAGCTATTAGAACTGATGCATTATTTTTCTGCACGAACGTGATGCACTGCTTCACTACTGCAAAAATAAATGCCCTACGGTAAACCAAACTGAACAGCAAGAACATTTGGAACCAACAAGTGCAATCATGCTTGCAACTGCAACAAGACAAGAATTACCATGCTTGCAACTGTTTAATACATTAAATTCTGTACTTTCACTTCATTTTACCAAAGGAATATTCGGTTTTGTGGACGAAAGACGTTGCCGGCGGACTCGAAAAAAATGTTTAATATGTATATTGATAAGGCTACTCAGCCACCTACGACCACGGCTACAATAAGATGAAAAATGAGACGCGCGTTCCGATATCGCTCTTTCTTTCCTGGTTGTGTGTGTAAACGAGAGCCTCGCAAGTAAAGGTTTATTTAGGAAACAGCAACTGAGATCCTGACTGCCCATATGTAATGCAGGATCTAGTTCGTTAACTTATGCCCGCCTGGAAGGTAATGAGACGCATATTATATAACGATTCAAGCAGTGGTGTTAAACGACTCACCGTTATTGCCGTTGTCTGCCGCAGCAAAATCCAGCTCCCGTTTCGATGCAGACTTGTTCCGAATGGCTCACGACCGAAACCCAACTTCCGGGATTACATGTCCGCTTGCAAAAACTTCACCCCAAGTTAAATAACGCGAGACATCGCAGCGCAAGAAACTAGTTTTAGAAACAAAGAAGCAACCAGTCTGAGTGTACGAACGAATGAATCCGTGCCGCCATGCACTCGAAGATACCGGTAAAATTTTTAAATCCAGGCCAGAGGTCACGTGAAAGATCGATGATGCTGAAGGCTATTTGCGTTTATAATGACGAAGAAACAATAAACTTACTAACAAAGAGTACAATATCTAATTAGCAATGATAATTTTGCCCAGTTTTTTATGTTAAAAAAAATGCTTCGGTAATTGTAAGACAAAGTTTGTAAGATAAAATTGCGCTTACTACGACGCCTCTACCGGGAAATGTTGGAACTAACATTAGCATCCCGAAGTGATTCTACTACGCTGGTTTTGTTAGCAGCGGCGCGCGGTCGATTTTTTCGCCCTCTGTGGCCATTTGGTGAACTTGAGAGTGTGCTACCCCTGCCGGCGCTGCGACTGCCACCGCATAGGAGGAGGAATACGCATGTTATTCATGAGGTAGAAAAAATGGCGGAAGGGAAGCGGTGCAGGGTGGATCTCTATTCCAAGACTCCAAGCAAGGCTCGTGCCGTGCGCGAGAGATGGCGCCAGAAGCACACGCAGCTAGCGCAGCGCGCTGGCCCCGGCTACGGGGATAGTTACGGCAAGGGACAACGACGACGGCGCCGCGAAACACAGGTACGGGCGCCAAAGAGCTGCGCTCTAAGACATTTTCTGGCGCCGTCGCCGCGTAGCCGAGTGGTGTGAGCGCATCACAGCAGCAAGCTACACCTCCAAATTCACAGATGGAACGCAAACTCTGCCACCAGAGCAAGGAGGCGCTCGAGCGCACCGTGCAACCAGATATACAGCTGTATATCCAGCGTCACTTGCGTGCCAGTTAGTCTGCGTCTCCGCCCGCCAGCGTCGGCTTCTCCGTAATGCATCGCGCTGGGCACACGAAACTAGAGAGACGAGAAGCGCCGACCAACAATAGAAGATGTATTTCCTAAAAGGCGCGGTAAAAGCAAACGTACAAACTAAATGTATCCAGAACATAAATTCGAAAAAAAAAAAGCTTTTACTTCCCCGTGGCAACTTAGCACATACAGCTGTCGGCATCTGTGAAGAAAGGGAGACACTCTCAAAGATAGCATGTAGAAGGACACTTGAAACTACAAAGTATGAAAAGCCTAATGAAAGGCACAAGAGTATGGTACAAACGGATATGGCCAGACGTTAACGGGAGACCAAGGTCATGGTACACATATGGTGACGGCACCATTGTGCACTGTTTCGAGTGCCACGATTCTGCAAAGCTGCGGAGCACTGTCAAACTCGAACGTCCGTACGGAGCAAAACCATCCTCTCTCATAGCAGAAAGAGCGGCTAGCATTGCGCAGACGCGGCTTTGCAGGAGAGGCGCTCGGAGACGGCATACTCCATTGTCAGAGCTATCCTTTCCGGTCACTTGTCTAGGCGGTTACGCTTCCGCCACTGTATTTACGCTATTGTTATAGTAGTTGCAGCCTAGTAGACTGTATGGCAACGATCTTCGAATCGTTACCACCACTCTCCTGGAGATTGACATAACACAACAGACACCAGCAATTAGCCTTCTAACATCTTCAGTGGTGTGCGGGGCCAGTTACGCCAATCGCGGTAATGTTTAGTTCTCGTATGAAGTAGCACCCTGACATCGGGGCGAGTAGCTTGTATCATAGCCCCCTTGGACACTATGCTAGTATTTACATTCCGTTCTCATCGAAACGCTATGTCCTCACAAATCGCACGCAGCTGCTCAGCGTGTATACCAGCGAACAACGCCCTCGACGCAGCCGAATACTTTTGGTCTGTGAACAGGAAGCAAAACATGATTTCGAAGGCTTGCTAGAAAGCAGCGGTTTCAGCGTTCCGGTCAGATTCATCCCTGCGCTATACGCCTGGCCTCTAGTCCTGAGGCCGGCACCCGCTCGCACACCGCGCGCCGGCTCGCACGGACCCGCTTTGCAGCGGCGTACGGACGCCGCGGATAGTAGATTGTTTGCCATTTTTGTTAGAAATTAGGCGAGAAAACGTTGAAGCGATCTCCACAGAACGAATTTTGTAAACGTCAGCGGTTCTTTAAGCGCCATCCGCTACGGCTTCGAAGTGAAAAGCGCAGCTCGCCATCGCCACCGTGTTGATAATTGAAAGTCGCTAGTCAAAAGCATTCATTATAGTGCGCTTTTATATTAACGCGTGTTGTGTGGATATGGTGCGCCTATCAGGTGATTATACCCAAAGTATTCTTTCGAAATTTATTGATGAATTGCGTATAACAGAGAGTCACTTACTGGCACTACAATGCAGGTCGAAACATCATGGATATGTAAGAAGGTTCCAAGGCATATGAATTTCAGCCAGACCAGTGTTTGTGTACGTGCTGTGCTAGAAGAGAAACTTGGGCGAGTTGGTGGTGATTCAGTTTCGGAAATTAACAGCGCAAAACAGACATGGACGAAGGGAAAGAACACGTCACTGCCGCTGTGTCGTGTGCTGTGCGTTTGTTATGGTTGCTCTGTTGTGCTCGTGTGTGGGAAAGTGTTGCTGTGTTGTGCATATTGCGTGGAAGCGTTGTGTATTGTTCTCTCCGGACCAGGTCGTGACTTTGCCGTATTGAAAACAAAACGTCGGCTTTTCTTGGAATGTATGGATGTTATGAGCGTCCCCTTTGGAACGGGGCGGTGGATTTCGCCACCAATCTCTTGCTATTTTATTGGCTAATGTCCTATGTATGTTAAGAAAGAAAAAAAAGAAAAGGCAAGAACACGTTGAAGAGAGAGAGAGAGAACAACTCTCTTGAAAAATGCCTGTAGAATCGGTGGACACGGTGAATTCCCATAAAATGGATGGGTGGATGAATGTATGTTATGAGCGTCCCCTTTGGAACAGGGCGGTGGGTTCCGCCACCAAGCTCTTGCTAATATACTGCTTAATGTCCTACCTAGGATTAAAAATAAGAAAAAAGAGAAAAAAACACGATGAACTCCCACAACCAAATTTCCTGACCCCCTATTGTGAACTTTCCTTTGTACGTCTGCGTTTTTTGTCGTTTCCCTACTTTTCTGCCACCAACCTACCAATAGTGATCTCTATTGCGGACACGTTTACTTTGCCCCTGCTCTCGCTGAAGCCAAGGGTTTCACGTAGGCCAGTGGTGCCTAAATCGACCGCTAGGCAGATCTCTTCACATATAAATTTTTTCCGTCAGCGTTTAGCACCATCTATCGGGCCACGCAGTAATTATACGGTTTAGTACTTTGAAGCCCCTCTAGATGGCGCTAAGCGCGTTGTTTCCAGGCGGTATAATAGCGAAAACTTGGTGGCACAACCGAGCGCCCCATGTAAGAGTTGAGGAGGATTTTGGGATGAAAACTGGGAGGTTTATTTACATTATTTACAGCGAGACGACCAAGAAATTAACAGTCATAGAGTCATTACTGGCTGGCAGCAACTCGGACGCTGCGGCCCGTGGCAAGAAGCTCGAAAGAGGTGAGTCAAGGAATGCTCTATTGCTGCTCCCGGTCTGTGTCTTTTAAGCCCTTCGGTGTCTCGGAGTCACGTCACGTTCGGCTAACGGGCGAGCCCGCTCAGGTGACGCCATTTTCGGCCAATCGGCGAGCCCGCTCAAGTGTAGTCATTTTCGGCCAATGGTAGGCGCCCGTGCGATTGTGTCACACCCGGCGGAGATGGTCGCTCCTTGGTCCCCAATTGTCCGAGTGCTTACATCGCTCTGCGGTCTTGCCTTCCCGGCTTGCAATGCGCCGTCACAATAGGCGGATGGGGGTGATGCTGCCAGGGTTTTACGGTGCATTACAGCCGTCTTGCTTCGGGACCCACTTTACCTGGAACAGTGCCAGGCTCTCGCTTCACTTTCGGGAAGAGTCAAGCAGTGAATAGCTCCACCTGCGGCACAGGAGGGGGGGGGGACGCCAACTCGTTTGCACGTGCCGCGCCTCGGGAATGTGGCATACGTGCTTCTGCTCTCCTTAATTAGCTGTAGCGCGTTTTGATGTGGTCTGGCGAACTCGAAGGAGGCTCAGGAAAAGGTTCCGTATCTAACACCCGTTCCAAAGGGGACGCTCATAACATCCATCCATCCATCCAGGTAGCGCACAGCCACAGGGCTAAACGAGGTTTCCGTTAGTCTGATTAATGAACTAGGACCAAAAGTAAGGAAGCTCTGGCTAAGCCCCGGTAGCACAGGACGTGCCCGTTCTTTAGCACTGTATATGCTTCTTTTCTCTTCCTAACTTCACTGAGCCCTATTATATCCCATTTACTGCCCTCTAATTCCTCCAATAGCAATGCTAGACTCGCCTCACAAGATACCGTTCTAGCGTTAGGCGTTGCCAGGTTTAGATTCCAATGGAGGCCTGTTCGGACCCAGGTATTCTTAGCACCCACTGCTGCGTCACAGGTCTGACTGCCGCCGTGGTCAGTTGCTTCGCAGCCGCTCGGGACTGAGGGCTGATTGTTGTGTTCATATAGGAGGTTGTGGCCAAGTACTGCACCAGGTTCGCCAATCCTGCTCTGGTGAGGGAGTGCGTTACCGGTTCTGGTCACCGGGATCAGGCCGCACTCCAGGCCTGTTTATGCAATTTTATGAACACGCGGATTTTTTTTTTATCTGTGAAAAATTGCTCGGCACCGTGATTCGAACCACGGTCCTCTCGCACGCGAGACGGATACTCTACCTCTACGCCACCGCTGCACCTTACGAAGGCAATGGATACATGGAAACACAGGAGCAGTGAAGGGGAAGAGAAATGCAGCCATAATGAAGCACAGAGCGCTATGGGGATACAATAGGTACGAGGCGCTCCGAGGTATGTGGAAAGGTGTAATGGTTCCAATACTTACTTTTGGAAATGCGGTTGTTTGCTTTAAATCAGGGGTACAAACAGGACTCGATGGGAACCAAAGGTCAGTGGGTCGCCTCGCACTGGGCGCTCACGGGAATACTACAAATGAAGCTGTGCAGGGTGATATGGGCTGGACTAGTTTTGAAGTGAGGGAAGCTCGCAGTAATATTGAGTATGTAGAACGGCTGAGGAATATAGAAGAAAGTAAATGCGCTGGGAGAGTGTTCCGGTACCTGTACAGGAAAAACATTAAAAGAACTAGGAAGCTTACCGACAAGTATGCGGCCTCTAGTGTGGGCAACACAGCAACAAAGAACATCAAGCGGAAAACCAGAGAGGCTGAAATAATCTCATTGGTGGCGGCAATGGAAAAGAAACCTGCCATGAGTAGCTACTTAGGAGGAAAAAACGAAATCAGGAAATAAACAATTTATGATAACTCATAGGGAAGCTCATTACTTTTCGAAGCGAGATCGCGATGCCGTAGAACACGCACCTAGAAAGCGAGATATAAGGAAGAAGAAGCATATGCTTGCTGCGGTAAAGCTAGGAAAACGATGGAGCATGTTTTATTAGGATGTGAAGACGTCTGCCCAGCAGTCTATCAAGGCACCACTGGCCTCCTTGAAGCCCTTGCGTTCAGCGAGAGCAGTGGAAAAGTAAACATGTCTGCAATAGAGATAGGTAAGAGGCAATTGGAAGATTGGTGGACAAAAAGTAGAGAAACGACAAAAAGCAGACTTAAAAAAGCAAAGTTCACAATAGGGGATCAGAAAATTTGGTTGTGGGAGTTCGTAGGGTTCTTTCTTCTTTCTTTTTTTCCCTTCTTTAACCTAGGTAGGACATTAGGCAGTGTACTAGCAAGAGCTTGGTGGCGCAACCCACAGAAAAAGACGCTCATATCCTTTCTGGTCACCGGGAAAAAGGACGCATATCATCCATCCATCCATCCACTTAAGTGTATGTGTGTGCGACGGATTGAGGCATGGATATCCCTACCCTACGCTTACGTAAAGTTCAACATCGCGATGTTCTATCCATGCCATTCCTTTTCGCTCTTCTACAGTGGTTAGAGCGACGCTACACCAGCGTTACTAATGTGATCAAGCGGCCGTGAAGTGTGGCTAAAACGAGTGGCAGACGAGCGGAAGGCATCGCCACAGTATCATTTCGTACTTGCACCTGGTTCCTTGTATGCGGCATAGAAAGCTGAGCGAGATTTTTTTTTTTGCAAATATCAGTAACGTACACTATGCTTATGACGCGTACGTTGTTTTGCAGCTGTGAACTAGCACAGTTGGTATGCCCAGTCGTACCCATCGCTTCCTTTCGCTTGCCTGGAGTCGACCATGTTGGTTTTGGAAGGGAGAAACCGTTCCTCCCATGAATGAAGGAGGAAAAGTTGCTCTATTTGAAGGCAAACATGGGGGGCATTGTCGTTTGTTCCTTAATGGAGCAAGGGTCACTCCTTTGTTTTTTTTTCTTAGAGTGTAGCAGTTGTATGAAACCCTATGGTCGCCGCCACCGTGCCGCCACGGATGCGACGCGGCACTTTATAGGGCAAGCGCGTGTGCTTCTCGCTGCCAGTGCTTGCACCGCCAGCACTGCGACCGCGAGTGCCCGCGAACATCGAGTGAAAAGTCTTCATGCGACTCTCATTGAAGTCCTCATGCTGGACACCAGACGTGTTTTCTTATAAAGCAAACCGTTGCTCCAATTTATGCCGCTCCTGTTCTAATATCTTCTTGGCACTGTCAATGCTTCATCATTGCGGGCAAAACTGCGAACGTTTTAAATGCCAGTGCTATCTTTATCAGTAACAAAATATAAGGAGAACAACCAAACCCTCGTGGCTGTTTTCCCCCTATTGAATGCAAAGGAGCGCTGATTACACGTAAGATGAGACTAGCGGGACTGTGATTTTAGCAAGTTGATCCACAGCTGATCGTAAATGCCGCACTCGTCCCGTGTATTGCGCGTTCTCTGCGCGTGCATGATTATGCGCTCCGTTTACCCCAATTGGGGACCAGGCGCACCTTTATAAACGTTGACGTGGGTCCCCTCACCAGCGTAATTGCTAACACGTTCCTTGCTCGCAGCAGCACCAGCCGGGTCATCGCTGTGGCCCACCCCGGTCACAGCCGTGCAGCGAGCCCCACCTGCGGTTTCCCTTTTTCGCCGACGTGTCCTCGAGCGATGGCCGCGTGCGCTGCCTGAGGGCGTCGCAGGCGACGCTCGTCGGTCGCCGCTGCCTGGTGGCGCCGAACCGCTTCTCGGGGGTGGCCCAGTGCCGCGCGGCGTGCGTCTGGCCCGCTGCTGCGGCTCGCCGCCCGAGTGGTCGCGAGGAGGAGGCCGCGCAAGGGAGGCCGCGCAGCCGTCGACGCGCGCACGCGCCATCTTTTAACGTTTCGAAAATATCCGTACATTAAAAAGGGCCCCAACACCTTTGCTGTTCGTGCCACCTCCCCAGCCACTCTACCATTCCACAAGTTCGCCAGAATGCATTCCCGAAACTATTACCTCTAGCTGCCCTACGAAAGTTCATTCTAAGAAAAAGAAGTGTCCCAATTCAACGTGTATCCACCTCGTAGTATCCGAACACTACACAAACTCCAGCCAATAGTTAGCCCATAAAATCTGATCGTGACGCCTTGCACACTCAATAATCTTCGAGTCTTTAATAATCTTTATCCATTGTTTCGTGTGCCGGTAGGCAGCGCAATCGCTCTCTGCGGTACTGGAGGAGGATTTCAAAGCAGCGGCCTCCTGGCGTTCGGGTGTGGCCTTAAACCTTTTGAAGGCGGGGTTGGAGATCTTAACGCGCACACTTCACTTTTCCAGTGAAATCTTTTCCTACATATAAAAAAGAAAATAAAGTCTCCCGTTTAATCTGCCGAAGCTACCATGGCCACGCCGTAGTGGGGGGAGTCCGCGAATTAACTTTGGTCACCTTGGGTTCCTTAAAGTGCACACAGTGCACGGACGTTCGTGCATTTCGCCCCCATCCAAATGCGGCCGCTGTGGCCGGGATTTGAATCCGCGACCTCGTGCTTAACAGCCCAGCGCCAAACGCACTAAGCAACCACAGCGGATAAAGCTTTTCCTAATAAAACTAATATTAGTAGGAAGCTTTCAGTTGGCTTTTAATTGTGGATTCTCCGTCTAAGTGCGAATAGGTTAGAAACGTAGAAATGACCCTATTAGGCCATTACTAAAAGGCTCTAAATAAAGCCACTGAAAAAGAAAAAAAACACTGCCCTACTTTTAGTTCCTTGTATTTCGGAACGCTCTCAAAGTAAAAAAATCATAATAATGTGCAGTCCGAGTTATTTCTATCCGAAAAAAAAATCATGCAATTGTAAGAAGGTATATTGAACATCGAGGTACTTATATTGTAAAGTAAAAACAAATTAGAAATTGAGACTAGTGGTCAAAAAATTATTTTAGTGTTGAAATGTTATATCAGAAACCTCAAATTAATGCAAACATATTGCAGAGCCAACTTCTCAAATATTTAAGTATTTTCTTTTTTTATTCTCAAAGGGATGAAAGTTATACATTGTGTTTCAGCGGAACAAAGTATAGTGGCAGACGTGTGTTATTTGGCTTATTCAAGGAGAAGGTTTAGAATCAGGCTCAATTTGTCAAACTTGCATGTTTTAGGAGGTGTGTTACATACACTTTATAGAATTAACGGTGATAACTACTTGATTGATCATACTTATATTGAGCCAGGTTGCAAGCTTGGGTTGCCATCTGTTTATTACTTAGAGTTTCTTTTTATGAAAAAGTATTTTATCTAGGCTTATTCATAATTTAGGACTGTCCTCAACTAAGACGACAAAATATTCTTTTTAAATGAATTGCATTCGACCCGATTCAGCAGTTCCCGAACGAGAGCATCTCCTTATCCTTTCACATGCGGTGCACCAATGGCAAAAAAAAAATGATCGGACCGAGTTAGTATAAACCCCACGCAAGCGATTTTTTGCGCGATAGCGAAGCGCCGCGATGGAGATGGCTGTCGCGTTCGCTCGTCGCCCAGAAGTCAACTCCAAGCGAGCGACCGCTTCGCGCGACAGCTCTCCAGCGTTGCCGGTGTTAGGGGACCAAGTTAGAAGCTGGCGTGGCACTTGCTATAATTATTTAAGTTGATTTGTTTGGCTGTACAAAGTAACATAAATATTTCTGAAGGTCCTGCAATGGGTTTATTTTGTTTACATATCAAAATTTGGTAGTTTGCTCGTTCCGTTTGTACTGAGAAGCGCGCACGTGTGCACACTGGTAGTACGTCACTAATGTACATCCCGCTCCGGCTGCTTACTTGGCTAGTCGCTCATAGCACTTCCGGGCGACGAGCGACCAATTCTGGATTTGCAGAACCGAGCGATCGCGCGACAAGACCGAGCGCTCTGTTCAAGCGGCAACACGATCTGTCGCTCGAAGCCGTCGCTCGTCGCTGTGGCCCACAAAATCGCGCTCATGGGGCTTAGCCTTTAACATTGCAAGCGGAAGCGTCAGCCGTATGCGCCCTTCGAAAGGAGCAACAAACGTTGGGACCGCGCAAGTCTTATAGACTGACTCTCACCAGCGGCGTTATATTGCGCACTTCGTTCTGAATATACTTTCATTGCTCCCGTAGCACTCGCCAGCCTCAGAACCTAGGAGTTGCCTAGTCTCCTAGTTTTGTTCAGAATTCACATAGCCCTACATTTTTTTGCAACGTTAACGAAGTTATCAAACATCGTCCGCGACAGATGGCCCATTAGATCACAACATAGGTAACTATCTGGACATTCGTTTGCAAATTATAGTCTAGCTGCTGTTATCCGCCTCCCCAAGCAAACCCTCTCATGGAAGTTTACACTTAAGACAGAGCAGCACTTCCTTCGATGTACTGATTGCCTACGGTACCCTTTTTTATACAAGTGGGCGCCCTTGTATACAGAGTGTTTCACCGAACACTTTCAAAAATTTTAAGAGGTGCCTGTGGCAGACATCATCATCATCAGCCTGGTTACTCCCACTGCAGGGCAAAGGCCTCTCCCATACTTCTCCAACAACCCCGGTCATGTACTAATTGTGGCCATTCCGTCCCTGCAAACTTCTTAATCTCATCCGCCCACCTAACTTTCTGTCGCCCCCTGCTACGCTTCCCTTCCCTTGGAATCCAGTCGGTAACCCTTAATGACCATCGGTTATCTTCCCTCCTCATTACATGCCCTGCCCATGCCCATTTCTTTTTCTTGATTTCAACTAAGATGTCATTAACTCGCGTTTGTTCCCTCACCCAATCTGCTCTTTTCTTATCCCTTAACGTTACACCTATCATTCTTCTTTCCATAGCTCGTTTCGTCGTCCTCAATTTGAGTAGAACCCTTTTTGTAAGCCTCCAGGTTTCTGCCCCGTAGGTGAGTACTGGTAAGACACAGCTATTATATACTTTTCTCTTGAGGGATAATGGCAACCTGCTGTTCATGATCTGAGAATGCCTGCCAAACGCACCCCAGCCCATTCTTATTCTTCTGATTATTTCCGTCTCATGATCCGGATCCGCCGTCACTACCTGCCCTAAGTAGATGTATTCCCTTACGACTTCCAGTGCCTCACTGCCTATTGTAAATTCCTGTTCTCTTCCGAGACTGTTAAACATTACTTTAGTTTTCTGCAGATTATTTTTAGACCCACTCTTCTGCTTTGCCTCTCTAGGTCAGTCAGCATGCATTGCAATTGGTCCCCTGAGTTACTAAGCAAGGTAATATCATCAGCGAATCGCAAGTTACTAAGGTATTCTCCATTAACTTTTATCCCCAATTCTTCCCAATCCAGGTCTTTCAATACCTCCTGTAAACACGCTGTGAATAGCATTGGAGAGATCGTATCTCCCTGCCTGACGCCTTTCTTTATTGGGATTTTGTTGCTTGCTTTATGGAGGACTACGGTGGCTGTGGAGCCGCTATAGATATCTCTCAGTATTTTTACATACGGCTCGTCTCCACCCTGATTCCTTAAAGCCTCCATGACTGCTGAGGTTTCGACTGAATCAAACGCTTTCTCGTAATCAATGAAAGCTATATATAAGGGTTGGTTATATTCTGCACATTTCTCTATCACTTGATTGATAGTGTGAATATGATCTATTGTTGAGTAGCCTTTGCGGAATCCTGCCTGGTCCTTTGGTTGACAGAAGTCTAAGGTGTTCCTGATTCTATTTGCGATTACCTTAGTAAATACTTTGTAGGCAACGGACAGTAAGCTGATCGGTCTATAATTTTTCAAGTCTTTGGCGTCCCCTTTCTTATGGATTAGGATTATGTTAGCGTTCTTCCAAGATTGCGGTACGCTCGAGGTCATGAGGCATTGCGTATACAGGGTGGCCAGTTTCTCTAGAACAATCTGCCCACCATCCTTCAACAAATCTGCTGTTACCAGATCTTCCCCAGCTGCCTTCCCCCTTTGCATATCTCCCAAGGCTTTCTTTACTTCTTCCGGCGTTACCTTTGGGATTTCGAATTCCTCTAGATTATTTTCTCTTCCATTATCGTCGTGGGTGCCACTGGTACTGTATAAATCTCTTTAGAACTCCTCAGCCACTTGAACTATCTCATCCATATTAGTAATGATTTTGCCGGCTCTGTCTCTTAACGCATACATCTGATTCTTGCCAATTCCTAGTTTCTTCTTCACTGTCTTTAAACTTCCTCCGTTCCTGAGAGCATGTTCAATTCTATCCATATTATACTTCCTTATGTCAGCTGTCTTACGCTTGTTGATTAACTTCGAAAGTTCTGCCAGTTCTATTCTAGCTGTAGGGTTAGAAGCTTTCATTCATTGGCGTTTCTTGATCAGATCTTTCGTCTCCTGCGATAATTTGCTGGTATCCTGCCTAACGGAGTTGCCACCGACTTCCATTGCACACTCCTTAATGATGCCCACAAGATTGTCGTTCATTGCTTCAACACTAAGGTCCTCTTCCTGAGTTAAAGCCGAACACCTGTTCTCTAGCTTGATCTGGAATTACTCTATTTTCCCTCTTACCGCTAACTCATTAATCGGCTTCTTATGTACCAGTTTCTTCCGTTCTCTCATCAGGTCTAGGCTAATTCGAGTTCTTACCATCCTGTGGTCACTGCAGCGCACCTTGCCGAGCACATCCACATCTTGTATGATGCCAGGGTTAGCGCAGAGTATGAAGTCTATTTCATTTCTAGTGTCGCCGTTCGGGTTCCTCCACGTCCACTTTCGGCTATCCCGCTTGCGGAAGAAGGTATTCATTATCCTCATATTATTCTGTTCCGCAAACTCTACTAATAACTCTCCCCTGCTATTCCTAGTGCCTATGCCATATTCCCCCACTGCCTTGTCTTCAGCCTGCTTCTTGCCTACCTTGGCATTAAAGTCGCCCATTAGTATGGTGTATTTTGAGGCAGACATCGCAATTCTAGTCGATGAGCTGGTCTACTCGAAGCGGCGGACAATACTTGCACAAAACATTGACATGCAGAATCGACTAATTGATAAAAATTCCCTAATTAAGATTTTAACTAGTTATGTTATGGCCCATATTCCAATTTACAAATTCTAGCCGTGGAGTTCGCAAGGCGGATCCACTTAGCATGAATATTCAGGATGACACCAGTTTCGAGATATAAATTCGCGAACTTTGCGGAGAAATGCGTTACCATTCTACTTAATTTGTTAACAAAACGTCGTTTCATGCACTAAAGCACACAACAGTGCTATCTTCTCAACTACATCAAGGACTTGGCAATACACACAACTAGGGGTGTGGGAATATTTGAAACTTTCAAAAAGCTAATCTTTCTTTCTTTATTGATTTATTTAAGACAATACACAGATTGTCTTAGGGTACACGGCTAAAGGCAAACATTTGCCTGACTAGGCCATGCCACCCATACATTGGCAGTAAAATGGCAATGGCAGGCTTTCAGGAGAGCACACATCTGATATTGTCCTCCTTTATCAAAGGCTCCCAAAGACAGAATTGTCACAGGTGTTGTCAAAGAGAAACATTGCTTCAATGATGACTGCGTAGCCTTTGAGAAAATTCAGTACGATATTCTTCCTAAGTTCTTACATATTTTCCTTTTTTTATTTTCATCTAAAAAAATAATTGGATCCTACATAGTGGGCATAAACCATACATAGAGGCAAACAGACAAATCAGCTGATTACTACAGTTTGGATTTATATGCTAGTAAAATAGGCTGCTGCTGCTGATGGAAATCGTCGAAGCGGATTGATCTCTATGTCAAACCGCTCTATAGCTGACCTCCTTCCAGGTATTTATTTACACACACAAGATAAACTAACACCCTTGACAAAGCGTCGAATTATGTTGGTACAGTGAAACCTCATCAAACCGTAGGTGGCCAGAGCTCGGAAAAAGTACGCACTTAACGGTAGTACTGCTTATCTGAAGCAGCATGAGATCGCCCACTTACCTGTCAAAAACGGAACTTGGAGAGAGTGCGATGAAAGGGACAACACATTACAGTATTTATTCACTTCGCTCGGCAAAAGTGTTGTTTTCGTTTGACGCTGCGGCGGCCTAGCAGCGACGACAGTGGCCTCTCACTTACTGAAACTGCCAGCCAGCTTTTTAGCCAGCCCCCTCTTCTCGGCAAACACTCACATGGCAGATTCCACCTCCCATGCTGTCACTTTCCGTCTCGTCCTCATCACTGTCATTAGGCGACACTTCGGCAACAACCGCGGCAACGACAGCGGAAAGTCCAATCTCGTAGCCGACATCTCTTCACGGTCGCAGCAGCGCTGCCTAGCAACTTCTTCTCACTCCAAATGCCACACATCGTAGTGTGTGGTATTTAGTAGACCACTATCGCGTGCCAGTGCCGACTTCTTCGTGTCACGTTCGATATAGCACAAATTATGTCCAATTTTTCTTCTTTTAGGCCCCTCTACAGCCACGTCACATTACCTTAACAGAACTCATCAGTCCACTACGAAAACATTACCACTAGCATGGCGTTCTTTGGCCATACCTGGCCCTTGCGCCATTAAACATCATATATTCATTCCTTCATTCCAATTTTTCTTCTATGCTGAGCACGCGGCGTTTCTTTATCCGAGCTCTGGCACGGCGGCATGGCGCCAAAATGCAGTCGATGTGGCTTCATGCGCAAATGCACAGGGCACTTGGAGGCCGTTGTTCTTCTGGGGCTTGTTGTTCTTCCAGGCCACCTGATGGGGATGACGCACGCACCACGATTGCGCGACAAAAAGTGGAAACATTACATGTTAGCTGATACGTACACAGTAAGCTGGTACGGTTCATGCGGATATTAAACGCATTATGTTCAATGGCCGCCGAGTTGGGGACTTGACTGCTACTTTTAAAACGAAACTACTCTTTAAGCGGGTACGGTTTAACGAGGTTTTATTCTATAGGTTAGGTTCCTTTGTCATGTGCCCTTCTGCTATGTTTCAGCAAATCGGCTTGCAGAGAGAGCGATATGCCCGGAATTAACGTTTCTATACAGCAGGCACGTGCCGCATTCTGTGCGAATGCACGTCCTCCACTCTCCCGGAGGGGTGCACCCATACACCGTTTTTTCATGGGCGCCACCATGGATGGATGGATGGTAGGAGCATCCCCTTTGAAACGAGGTGATGGCAGTTGCCACCATGCTAAGTTGTTTAACTGTGTTGTAAGTTATTAAAATTCGCCATTTTCTTTAAGTACGTCTTCCTACACTTGTAGCCTTGTGTCACCTCTCTGCTTTTGAGCCACCAATCCTCCAATCGCTTTTCGCTAATTTCCACCATATATTTATTTTCATGACTATTGTTATCTATGAACCCTGGGGACTCGGAAGCGTGACTGTGCCCGCATTGACATCTGGATGGACACCATCACATTTTAGCATGAGGTGTTCTATTGTTTCTACAGATTTACTACACACTACATGTGCCTTCTTCGCTAAATTTCTTTTTACAGCTGCGTGTTCTAAAGGATCCTGACCTAGCTTCATATTGCTAAAACCCCTCAATTTTTCAAAAGTAGCGCCATTCTTAGATCTTTCCGCCACCCCGCTCACCCTGGCGCTTCCTCCTCCACGCCTCCTGTCTTCCCAGCCTTCTCCGCTCCCCCATTGGCCAATCTGTGTCACATGGAAGCAGGCGCCGCGCTTTTGTATATTTTTTTCTTTCCAAAGCGGAGCAGGCGCCGCGCTTTTGTATATTTTTTTCTTTCCAAAGCGGAGCAGGCGCCGCGCTTTTGTATATTTTTTCTTTCCAACGCGCTCCGACCTCCATTGTTGGGCCTGCGCGACAAAAGCACGGCAGGCGGACTAACGGAATACGTTAGCGTAATAGAATGTGTTAGGGCCGAGAATTAATTGCGATGCCGTGCCGCTGCGCCTTCGGTTGCCGCAACAGACACAGCGAGGGCCAAAAGCTTTTTACTTTGCCATCCGGCGGGCTCAACGCAAAAAGAAAAATGTGGATTCACAGGATCGGGCGGGTTGACTTCGAGGAAGTGGCAAAGAACACACGGCTTCGTGAAGTGCCACGGCTCCACACAACCTCTTCTTTTGAGCCTAGTTGACACCTTGCGCTTCGAAAAAGTGTAGGTGTTCATGCTCTGCGTGGTTTTTAGCGCGTTGAAGTTGACTTTTTTTTTCGAATGTGCTCTCTTTGTTTCACGTAGTTCCGTCTTGCGGTGAAAGTGCACGCATCTGCAGCTGGCCTGTGACATAGAAGCGACTTTATTCTGGGTGTATTTTGAGCTCCACCAGAAGTTAGCACATTCTCGACGCTTTTGCAAGGCTCACTATGACTTGTGGATGCAGTCTTTTTCCTTCGAATGTACGCCCGCATGTATTGATTTGGTTTGTGGTGATTGACGTTTTGAACGTCCGGAAGCGACTAAAGCTGTGATGGAGGTTGTAGTGCATGGCTCCGGATAACATTATCTGGGTCGCCAGGCGATGTTTAACGTGCACTTGGATCGTAGAATCGTAGGTGGGCCGGTAAATTCCTCGTTGGCGTTTCATAATTCTCGCGCGGGCGCGCTAGCGCTGCTTTAGAAGTTGGCACCTCAGCGCGATTGTATTTCTTCAATATATTTTATTTACTAGTTGTAACAACGTGTCATTATTTCGTACTATTGACGGCGCCTCCAGGGCACCAAAGTTGCAACGAGAGCGCCAAAGCTAGAACCAGGGCTGGATGGGGCTCGCTGAAGCCTGTGCATGCCAAGGGAGTATAAGATAGACTGTCCGCTATAGCGGACAGCCGATTTTGTATGCGAACACTCCCTGCGCCGCCTGCTTTATTGTATTGTCACGTGCTCCTCAGAAGCCTCCGTTTGCCGTTACATGTGCCCTCCTGGAGCAGTACTTGTAAAAAAAAACAATATATAGTCACGATTACCAAAGCACCCCGCAATGAAAAAAGCGGCCCTGTTGCCAGGCATCGCTGACCGCAGACAGTCGGAATCTCTCATGCGCCGGCCGACCAAAAGTATCCTGCAGGTACATAAATGAACCTACGAAACCACGTACACATACTTTCACGCTGTCAAAACCTGAAACTTCGGTAATTACGCGCGTGTTTGAGCACACCGCGCGCTTGCGTCGTGTTTCAGCAACACGAACTCTCAACGTGCGCGCACTTTACGCCTTAAATACGGCTTGAATAATAGTCCTTTCCTCTATTTTTTTCCGTGATTCCAACACGACATCTTCAAGGCCAGTTACCGACTGACGAAGCAACATCTGTATTGAAAAAACTGCTCCACAGGGCTCGAACTAGCTTTTCCGCGGATTTCTTCCCGTAGCGTGTTAGCCGTCGTCTGCTATGGCAGGCCCACCACCGGCTGCGCCACCGTCGAGGCCGCACCGAGCGGAGGCGGAGGGAGGGGAATGGCGCTACTTTGGGAGATTAATGGCGTTTTTCACTGGTCGATTCGGAGCAGGATTTCTTGCTCCGTGGCAACGAATCCGAATTTCACTGGTCGATCTGGAGCGGGTTCGCGCGTTCCACTGGTCGTTTCGGATCAAGTCGCTCCGCGCCGGATCGCTCTCACTTGCTCCGCCGCCGAGGCGCGGATTCGGGCGGAAATAGCTCGCGTCACTTCCGTCTTCAAGCGAAATCGGTACCGGTTGGTACGCACAACATTGTGTTGCTTCGCAAAATGGCTGCGTTCATTGCTGCTGCAGAGCTCGCGTTTAGCGATGAGAGCTCGGACGACAGCGATTACTAGGTGACGCAGGTGCTGTACGAAGCCTTCTATGCACGTTGTCCATGCATAATCCTTGCGGGCGCGACATGGAAATGACGGACTCTGCGATTGCCGTGGTCAAATTAATATTTGGGGTTTTACGTGCCAAAACCACTTTCTGATTATGAGGCACGCCGTAGTGGAGGACTCCGGAAATTTTGACCACCTGGGGTTCTTTAACGTGCACCTAAATCTAAGCACACGGGTGTTTTCGCATTTCGCCCCCATCGAAATGCGGCCGCCGTGGCCGGGATTCGATCCCGCGACCTCGTGCTCAGCAGCCCAACACCATAGCCATTGAGCAACCACGGCGGGTGCCGTGGTCAAATTACGCACGGGGGACGGTGAGTTTGGTTGCCGTGGAAACGTAGAGAGCAGAAGTCGGCCATGGTTTCCGGAACGGGTTTGTGCGACGTGCACGCAGACTTCCTGTGTGATCCCCCAAGGAGCATTTTTGCGCTCCGCTGGCCGATTCGGATTCGCGAAACCCGAGCGCTCGCTCGAGGATTTCGGCGGCCGCTCCAGATCGACCCGTGAAAAACGCCATAAGGTAGAGTGTACTAGAACATCTGAGTGAGACGAACGAGGCGCTCAAAGCGAGGCGCTGGCTGTCGAGAGAATAGAGGGCGCTGTGATCGAAGTGGATTGGCTGGGCGCGCCGGCAGACGCGGCGCAAGCTGTGCGCTGCGGCCCCTTCTGCGGCGTCTTGGCTGTACGGGTTGATTCTTTTTATTCAAACAGGGGTCACTGGCGCAGTACGGCACAAGATGGGCCCCGAGGTGTTTCGGAACGCTTGTAGTCGCTTGACCGTCCCCTCCGTGTGCGCGTCAGGCGAGTTGCAACTGCCGCGCACTCCACAAGTTCGCGTGTATGTCTGGCCTGGCAGCTTACACGGAGTCTACCATAACTTTTGTCCTTCGAATACTGATGAAATATCCGTCGTCATGCAAAGGTAATAAAAAAAAGTCCTTAACCAGACGATGTGTATTAGACAGTGGAATCGCGAAAGCATGCTGTCAGCGCGAGAACGAAATAGATTTACGCGGAATGCATGGACGCGCGCAAAAATAAAGCGCAGGAATGCGTTCGAACGCGATTCCAAATGAAAATCAACGAGTTTTCGCTTGAGGAATGTTCTGTACGTAATCTCGGTCGCACTCGGGCTGAACAGAACAGCCCTTTCAGAGGTCACCGTGCCAGAACTTGCTTCCAAGCTTGACAGTGCATAAACAGTGCCTTCGTAGTCGGAAAAATTATGCACTGACCAGTACGCTGAAGGGGTCTTCAGGTCCCTGAGATTGTTTGAGGCAAGAGCTGGCCATTGCGTGCACTCCACTGCCGACTCCTCGTCGCAGTTTCCACTGTCGTGCACGGCCGTAGGTACACTCGTGAAGGCTTTCTTCCTTTTGCAGCCCGGGCTTTCGAGCACGGTAGACGTGCCACGCTTGCGTGGTGCACGTTTCGGGGGTGCCTTTGAGCTCAAATACTTCGGCGTATTGGGCAAAAGCGTGGGCACTGCTTCCGGTGTGAGCGCGGGCACTCCGCGTGCGATTCTCACTTCTTTGCCGGCCACTACATGCACGTAGTCACGAAGTATGTACCGTTCTTCAAAGTGCAGCTCACAAACTGCGCAGTTCTCATCCAGAGGCTTGCCAGCGCAATGGAGGTTCCGCTCCCAGGCTTTCCTTCGAACCGCATCTTTCGGGACGCTGAACAACGACAGCTTCTTCTCGGCTGGGACGCCCGCGTAGCCGGGGCGACATCCCGGTGCGTAGCAGTGACGATGCCTTCGATTAGGCATGCCACACACTTTGATGGTAACTGCAGGATAAAACAGTGATCACAAAAGAACGAGCTACACAACGAAAACCGCCGCCGCTAGCTGCTCGAGAACATTCCTGACGCTTCGTCTGCTCCGGCGCAACCCAATCCACTTCGACCGCAGCGCCACCGCAGCATTTTCAACGCGGAGCGCCTCACCTCCTAGCAAGCGCGGAGCCGGTTATTCGGCCCACTCGAAACCTTTCTAGTACACTCTAATTAAGGGGCTTTACATATTGCTAAAACCCCTTGATAATTTGAAAGTAGCGACACTCACCTCCTCACGGCGCTTTCCTCCTCGATTCTCGTCGCCCGCCGGCTGCGCACGGCGCGCTTTTGCTCCTGGGCTCCCGCGGCCGGGCCGCAGGATTCTATGGAGCCGTGTTATTTTGGGCCAGTTGCGCGCCCCAGTGTGGTTAAAAATTTTGAGAAATGCTAATAAGAGCATCGATAATGCTGGAGGCAACGTCACGAGGAGGTTGGTTTTTTCTTAAAGCCGTATGAACTGGCTATACCGATGTAAAGGGTGCTTTGAGGCGAGTTCTGTACTCCAGACAATTTTTCTGCCACATGATCAGATGCTTTACTTCGTGCGTCTGATCTAGTATTGCTTGTGACACATCCCTTTGTGTGTGGCTTATTAAGGGAAAGCCTTAGACCTCTGTTTCAAGGTCCCGTTGTGAGCTACAGAAAATATCACGTGACCGAAGGAAGGCGGGAAGCGAACCAAAGCATGTGCAGCCGCGTATAAGATATGATTAATGATTAGCAAAGTAATGATTGATTAGTGAATGGATGAAGATGAATTCGGGTGTATTAAGGTGGATTAAAGTTGATAAAGTTGCATTAAGGTGAATGAAGGTGAATTAAGGTGCATAAAGGAAGACAGGGTTTGACTAAGGTCGATGAAGGTGAATTACTGTGGATGAAGGTGCGTTGAGGTGCATTAAGGACGAGTATAGTGGATTAGGGTGGATTAAAGTGCATGAAGAAGGGTAAGGGTGGATTAAGAAGGATTGAGGTGCATTACGGATGTGAATTAAAGTGAATGAAGGATGATTAGGGTGGATTAAGCAGGATTAGGGTGGACTAAGGTAGATGAATGTGGATTCGGGTGGATTAAGGTGAATTAAGGACGGTTACAGCATATTAGGATAGATTAAAGTGAATGAGGAAGCATTAGGGTTGATTAAGGAGGGTTAAAGTGCATTAAGGAGGCTTAGAGTAGATTAAGGTCGATGAAGCTGATTAGGGTGCATTCTGTCGTGGATTATGGTGGATTGAAGCGAATAAAGGAGGATTAAGTTGATGAATGTGGATTCGGTGGATTGATGTGCATTAGGGGGATTATGGTAGACTAATCGGTCTTAATACTCAATGAACCCTAATTTACCTCAGTCCACCCTAATCGACCTAAATTCTCCTTCATCAACCTTAATCCTTATTCATGCACCTTAATACAACTGAATCATGCTTAATAGTCCCAATCTACATTAATACACTTTAATCCACCTCTATCAAACCTAATCGCACTCCATGGTCCCTAATCCACCTTATTCTACACTAATGCATCCTAATCGGTCTTAATTCTTCTTTATCAACCACAATTCACCTTAATCCAGATTAATCGAGCTTAATCTATACTTTATCCACCTTAATCCCCCTAATCCTTTTTCATGACCCTAATCCACCCTGATCGGTCTCAATACCCGTTCATCAACCCTTCACCTTAATCCACCATAATCCGCCTTGATCCTCCTCCACCCAGCTTAATCTTTATTCATGCATTTTAATCCTTCCTAATGCACTCTAAACCACCTTAATCTTCTTTAATACACTCTAATCAACCTTAATCCTCCCTAATCGACTTTATGTCAATCACTAATGATTCATTAATTAACTTGGGTAATCATTCTCTTATACAGGGGTGTACATGCTTTGGGTCACCTCCGGCCTTCATTGGCTCACGTGATACTTCCAGTTTACAACGCGACCTTGAAACAGAGATCTAAAGGCTTTTGCCTTAAAACTTTAAAAAATAGTCCATGTTGACTAGCCAACGCTCATCACCTGCAATACCACGGGTATACTTGCCACTAACTTTTTCAGAGCGCAAAGTAGAATCTATAATGCTGCACTTCCTACTGAATAACAACAGTTAGCGACGTGCGAGGTGATGGAGCCGCCCCAGAATATTAAGCATACTGAGGACAACCCCAACAAAAACGTTGGGGAGCAGGCCGGAAAAATGAAAAAAAAATGCAGCATTACGAGATGCTTTGCTACGAGCTATAAGAAACGCGTCAGCTTGCAAACAACGCTGTTCTTTGTCGGAACAAAGTTCTTTCGGCCAATTTCATGCAGCCACTGCTTCCTGCACAAGCCGTCACGCTTTCCTTGGGGTATCATAAAAACGGCATAACCATCTTCAGGCTTCTTGCTGCAGCTATATGCGCAACAGCGTACAACGTTCCCTACGCAAAGCTAAAGCGCCGAGCCAGCCGTGCTGATGAGGAAAATGGCGCGAACGAAAAAGCAAAACACAAGCAAAACTCAAGATCCGCGCGTTTCCAAGGGCAACGGCAGGGAGACCAATCGTCGGGCAGAAAAACGGGGGCAAAACTGGTTGCCGCGGGGGGGACACGCAAGGGGCGAGGAGGAGGCGAGGAGGTCGCGCTGCGGCGGCAGAGTTCAAAGAGTGTCGCTACTTTCAAATCATCAAGGGACTTTACATATTGCTACACAGTGGCGCCATCTATGGGCAGTCAGCATGCTGGCTTGGGCGAGCGCTCCGTTTTGCAAGGCAGGTTCAGCGATAGTTTCTGGGGTTTGTTCTCGCGCTCGCGCGGTCTATTTAGCATGACTTTCTGCTGGCAAGGGGGCAGACGGAGCACGCAGCACAATGTGTGCGCGCATGTATTTGAGCCTACAATCAGCCTCGGAGATCAATTGTGTATTTCTTAATGTTCCATTCACTAACGTGACCTTATTGCAGTGTTATCCTCTAGTTCTAAGCCGCGGTTAAGGAGAAATGCATCATACGCGGCAATCGTAACAGCGTGGATACTGTTCTACTACGATAGGTGCGGTGCTGTTATACTTTGACAAGTGCTCAAACTGTTCACTGCAGGTTACATTGCATGACCACTTGGTCCAATGGATGAGGTTTCCGCCCATGAATAAAATAGTTTTGGCTAGTAATAGCAGCATACCTCACAGTATGAATTAACCTTGCCCAGCAAAGTGACCGTTTACGAACTGCACGAGCATCCTAAGCAGTGGTAGGTGCTGGTTACAGATATCTTTGTTCTATACAGCGCATGGTCCAAATATACGACATCAGCGATTATACATCTATAAACGTTGTGTGGCGTGACTATGCGAGGTCGTATTTCGGCATTAGCCCGTTCTCTCTTGCTTTTTTGAGAAAGAGGATGATAAGAATTTTTTCGGTTGTGTTCGTTCCGTTCTCTACGATGCACTCACACGTATTACGGAAATTTTCTCCTCCAAAATCGCCATCGCATTCTTCTTATGCGATCCCTCTCATATATTATGCCTTTACAGGGCAAAAATGCAACGTCGAAGCACATAGCTCATATATGTATCATGCCGGTTCACCGACCGCAGTATATTGCTGTGTTGAGCAGCGCCATCGTACTCATACAGGAATTCTAGCATAGACACATAGTGATTTCAAGCCTACTAGACTTGAAATGCGTGAGAACTATGCCGGTGTATCACAATTATTTGACAGCGCCTGCCGCTTAGATGTTTCGAGGTTGTCTTAGGTTAGCAGTGCACAAGCATGCGCTCTTATGTTTCATCTTGTACTTCTTACGCCAAGCGATCAGACAGTGAGCTGATTTACCATTTAATGCTGGTAATACAGAGACACCGGTTTTCTTTCTTGAATTAAAACCGATATAAGCAAAATAGTTCCCAACACATACAAACACCGCCAATGATAAAGCGCGTCACATTTTTGCACCCCCAAAACTTATTTCGCCTACTGTAGTTACCGATGCCCAGAAAGGCTTCCCTGATGACCTTACATGAACAGACATGGCGTAAATTTCACAAAGTACGATCTAAATCATTCCGAAATCGTTCCACAGCACACAACAGCAATACTTCCAAGCAGCGCCGCGCCGGATCGCCCAAGCCAGAGAGGAGGAAAGGCTCGCCGCGCGCCCTATCCTCCTCGCCCGATGAAAAGGTCGCTAAGGTCAGCCGGACAGGGTCAAGGTAGACAAGTCGATCTAGCCAGATCAAGCTACACTGCTGTAACCTAATGGCGCATTCTTGCTTCATTCTGTTATAACTATACATGGGTGAATATAGATTTTCTAATACGAATAGTAAGTATGGAATACCAAATCGAGTATTGAATAGGAGAGCGCAGACGCATATATATTTCGAGCAGAAATGCTTATTTCAGTATACCTGTGTACCACACTTGTACAGACAAATGCAAAAGAGACAGCCAGCTATCACGGACATTTAGAATTAATTTTAAGCAGAAGATCACTAATTGTCAGTAATAGGACTCCATGAATAGCTTGTCATAATGAATGCTTCTCGAGAACGCTCAATAAAAGGTGGCTGAAAAAGGATAAGTAGTTCTGGGAAAAGAAAAAAGAAAGCTGCTGAAGGTTTTCTGTGCCATGCATATACACACGTAAAAGTATATGTTTCAAAGAAAACGGCACTGGTTGTAGCGAAAAAAACCGAAAAAGCTACATGACTAGACTACAAGAAACTGTGCATTGCAGACTACAAGCAAAACCCGCAGGTCTATAGACTTCCAACGCAAAATCGAGGACAAAGCTTGCATTAACGAGTTCTTGTCGGCATTGCTTCGAAAACTCCCGCCATTGTTTCAATTTTGATCATTCGTGACACTTTGCTTAGCCAGAAGAAATAGAGGTGGTGATGGCTTAGCAGGCGGAGCGCTGTGACCCGACTTCAAACAGGCCGTTCTTGCGAACTATTAAATTGGTTTCTATATTCGAAAATACAGAATAGTCCGCTTTCCAAAATGAATAGCTGGTGCATAAAATTCCATTTGCATTTGAAACATTGAATTAAACCCACTCCTAATATAACCAAGCAGGGTGGCGTGCATCCTCGAACATGATTCTCGCTTCGTTTGTCATCCCTTTGGTTAAGTTGTAGGTATCTATTGAAATGCTTCACTATTGCTCCATGACATAGGTGTTCAGTACGCATGGGGACACAAGCGACACTTTTTGACCTGTTTTATTTAGACGCACCACGGCTACCATGTACTGCTGGTGGAGCCCATGACTGCGGTGCACAATCCGGCTGTGCAAAAGGGGAGCGAGCTCACAACGAAGGTTGGCGCGCTTGGAGGCCTCCCTGGACCACCGTTTATAAAGCTTTTTTAGTTTCGAAACTGCTCCTCCCAAAGCGGGCGCGTTTTGCGCCTAGGCACTGAGATGGCGCTGCAGTCTAAGTTTGCGCTACGCTAGCCACGCTGCCGTGCAGCAACCTCCGACCATGCTGCCGACGTTGTAGTAGCCGAGAACATTTGCGTCGCGTTTTCTTGTCTAGTGGTCTTGATTTTTTCCCCGCAAGTGAGTGTGCATTATCGTGAGTAGTGCGCAATTTGCACTTCAGCAGCTTTCGGTGTATTGTGGTCGGTGTGCGCGCTCACGTCGCCCTTTGGAGCTGCAAGTTTGCAAGCAGCGTGGGCTGCCGCTCATGAACGCCGGATTTTTTTTTTATTTTCGCTGTCAGAAGGTAGGTGGTACGTGTGATTTATCTTCGTTGCAATGTATTAGGACTCGGCAACCAAATGCCAACGTGTTTCGTGCCGGGATGCACCAGCGGGTACCGGCGCAACACAGAGAAGAGGCACTTCTTCTCTCCGCCGACCGATCCGCTTCTCCTTGCAATGTGGCAGAGAGCGATTCCCCGCGCAGACAAAGTTTTGGGGAGAACATGCAAAGTGTGCGACGCCCACTTCCAAGAAGGGGACATTGTGAAGTCCTATAAACATATAATCAATGGAAAAGTGATTGAAATCGAGCGCGGAGTATGGTCCCTCAGGAGTGATGCTGTTCCTACCATATTTCCCAATCTCCCGCAATACTTATCCTCAAATCGCAAACGAAGAAAATCTCCGAAAAAGAGAGCAAGCGTCGCAAGAAACGCAGGGGCAACTCAGAGGGAAGCTGCAGAGGACACCGTACAAGAGCAACCGGAGCCCGTGCAAGTCAGCTCTTTGACTGTTAATGAGTTGATGGAGAAGAGCGCGTCTTTGCGGTTGCCTCAACGGTGGAGATTGGCAGCTCTTGACGACGAAAATGGACACCGATCGCATGTTGTTTTTTACGAGGCAGGAATGGAGGGAGAGGTGTACAAAATATTGAAGAGTGTCGTAGTCCGCAAAAACATGAGCTACGTAGTATCTGCCGGCGGAAAACTGGTGCCAACGTTGCCCATGGATATGACAATCACTTCGCTAGGAGACGTAGAGGCAATTGTGCAGGTTGTTCAAACTATGCAAGCCTGCCATGGTTGCACAACTAGCAGTGGGGGGACTGTGTACCACAAGCTGTGCAAAGTTCTGACCGAGGCAGAAAAAGGGGTCTGTGTAAAGTGTGTGAAGATGATGAAGGACGTCAAAAGAAAAAGTGGACTGAAACCCAAGAAAAATGTGTGCCTTGCAGCCAGTGTTTTGAGGAAGAGGCTCATTCGTGCCGCTGCAGCTCGGGAGCGAAAGAAGAAAGAAATTAGCCAACTCAGTGAAAAGCTGAAGAAAGCGGTTTCAACAACTCTCAGTGAAGTGACGCAAGACCTGCCAGATGCACAAAAGATGGCCATACAGGCGGCCGTCATGCAACAAGCGGCCAAGTCGCCACGAGGGCACCGATACACTACAGATTGGCTCATGATCTGTCTGCTCCTGAGGCTGACAAGCCCAAAGTGTTACAGAACTCTATCTGACTTGAAGATTTTGCCCCTGCCAAGTGCCAGCCGTCTTGTGCAGCTATTGAAGGGTCTTCCGTGTGGCTATGGCCTAAACAAATTTGCCCTTGGTAGCATTAAACTGCATATGGCAGGCAAGCCAGAACATTACACATATGGGTGTCTAATCATTGATGAAGTGAAACTCAGGGAAGGAACCGAGTTTAACAGGTCGTCCTACAAATTTGACGGCTTTGTAGACTACGGGGATGTTACTCAACTTGGCACGGACTAACTTGCAGACCATGCACTGGTTGTAATGTTCAACCCAATGTTTGCTTCATGGGTACAGCCAATAGCAACTTTTGCAGCTAAGGGTGCAGCACCAGGATGGGTCTTGGCAAAAATAGTGATCAGCTCAGTGCTGC
>NW_027225704.1:107500-122279 GCF_038994185.2 Dermacentor albipictus | reverse complement strand
GTTATCGGAATTAACCAGACAAATCGCTCCACCAACTAAGAACGGCCATGCACCACCATCCACCGAATCAAGAAAGAGCTCTCAATCTGTCAATCCTCCCAGTGTCCGGGCCGGGTAAGTTTTCCCGTGTTGAGTCAAATTAAGCCGCAGGCTCCACTCCTGGTGGTGCCCTTCCGTCAATTCCTTTAAGTTTCAGCTTTGCAACCATACTTCCCCCGGAACCCAAACACTTTGGTTTCCCGGAAGCTGCCCGCCGAGTCATTTGAGTAACTCAGGCGGATCGCTGGTTGGCATCGTTTATGGTCAGAACTAGGGCGGTATCTGATCGCCTTCGAACCTCTGACTTTCGTTCTTGATCAAAGAAAACATTCTTGGCAAATGCTTTCGCAGTAGTTCGTCTTGCGACGGTCCAAGAATTTCACCTCTAGCGCCGCAATACGAATGCCCCCGTCTGTCCCTCTTAATCATTACCTCGTATTCCAAAAACCAACAGAACAGAAACGAGGTCTTGTTCTATTATTCCATGCAAGTTTATTCAGGCGACTCGCCTGCGTTGAGCACTCTAATTTTTTCAAAGTAAAAGCACCGGCCTTCTCGAGGCACACAATGAAGTGCACCAAGAAAGGACCGGCATGATGTTCAGTCCGAGCCGTCGCATCGGGTAGATGCACTACTCGTCTGGAACTGAGATCCAACTACGAGCTTTTTAACCGCAGCAGCTTTAGTATACGCTATTGGAGCTGGAATTACCGCGGCTGCTGGCACCAGACTTGCCCTCCAATTGATCCTCGTTAAAGGATTTAGAGTGTACTCATTTCAATTACGGGGCCTCAAAAGAGTCCCGTATTGTTATTTTTCGTCACTACCTCCCCGTGCCGGGAGTGGGTAATTTGCGCGCCTGCTGCCTTCCTTGGATGTGGTAGCCGTTTCTCAGGCTCCCTCTCCGGAATCGAACCCTGATTCTCCGTTACCCGTAACAACCATGGTAAGCAAGTAACCTACCATCGAAAGTTGATAAGGCAGACACTTGAAAGAAACGTCGCCGGCTCGTGGCCATGCGATCAGCACAAAGTTATCCAGAGTCACCACACAATACGGGCCGAAACCCGATCGATCTTGGTCTAATAAAAGCACCCGTCGCCCAAAGGGCTTCAGGCTCACTGCATGTATTAGCTCTAGAATTGCCACAGTTATCCAAGTAGGAAGAAACGATCTAAGGAACCATAACTGATTTAATGAGCCATTCGCGGTTTCGCCTTATTTCGGCATGTACTTAGACATGCATGGCTTAATCTTTGAGACAAGCATATGATTACTGGCAGGATCAACCAGGTAATCGTTCAACTGCGCGTCCCGCCTGTCAAGCAGGCCGGACGCCGTTTTTGCGATGCCGAGGCCACCTTCAGGCGCCCCAGCACGCTTCGTTCTTGCAAAGAGTAGCACTTTGCACAGTCCGAGACGACGGCGTTCGAGCTCGCTACGGCGCCCTCCCCGAAGGGCCGGGTATCGCCACGCGGCAAGAAGCACGCAACATTCTCGATAGACTGGTTGTGTCGACTCGATCACGGCTTGCGGTTTCTCTTGAGCCCGCAGCACAGGTGGACCGACCGACACTTGCAACGTAGCCGAGACGGCAAAGCCGCCAGGCGACGGGTCACGCCCGCGCCTTCGGCGCTTTCGCATTTGACTCGTCCGAGGACGATGCGGAACACAACTCGATATCGTGGAGAAAGCGTCGTCCGACAACCAGCCCCTAACGCATCAAGCGGATGAGGCTGCAGACGTCAGCTGTGGGATCCACGGGAGCGATACCGGGGACACGCTTGACGGGCACGAAGCCCGCCGCATATCAAACACCCAGGTCGCTTTTGGGGGCGACTGCTCTCTGGGACCCCCATATAATAGCAGCGATAAGTTCCCAAATCTCCATGGGGCCGTACTCGTGCCACTTTCGACGAGCGTTTGGCGAAAATCGTGCCGCCTCGCAGCGCCGCGAGCGAGATGGAAAGCTTACGTCGGCAGCGCAATGCCGAAGTCGTGAAAGCGCAGCGCGTCGACCGAATGCGCGAACGGCAATCTCTCGCCTATGGACAGCGCGGTTTCCAGAACAATCGCCTTTCTGTGCCCCTACGGGGCCGCACGCTAGCGCGGCCCTTTCGCCGTTTCCGAGCACGAGTGCGACCGGCGCGGGCGGCGTGCTCGACACCCCGGCTGACGCCGTTTCGGACTTTGTCTCTTCGCGCGCTCGCGCCAACGCCGCGGCAAAACGACGACCTCTGCGCGGTTCTTTCCCGGTTCCCGGCGTGCTATAGTGCAGCCAGCCGGACGGTGGCGACGACTCAGTCGCGGCCGTGCGGTGGCTTGTACGCCAAAGTTGCGTGACGGGCGTCGAGCTCCCGCCGCGGCCCGGCTCAGGTGGTTTCGGACTTCTGTCTCTTCCGAGCGCTCGCGTCGTCGTGGGCACGATTCTCGAGTGCGGAGCGGTGCGCGGACACCACCACGAACACGCGCAAGCCGAAAACGGCACTACGGTACAACGTCGGCCAGGGCGGTACGGCCCCCTTATATGAGCAGCGATAAGTGACCAGATCTCCACGGGGCCGTACTCGTGCGACAAGGCGGCGTACTGCGCCGAGCCGAGCGCCAATATTTGGCCTTGGCACGGCCGATTTGAGCTCTCGCGATCGCCGCGGTACCGCCGCTCACCGATTCAAGGCACGCTAGCGCGGCCCCTTCGCCATTTTTCGAGTAAGAGTGCGAAAAGCGCGCGCGGCGTGCTCGTCGCCCCGGCTGACGTAGTCTCGGACTTAGTCTCGCTCACGCCGCCCCGGCTGACGTCGTCTCGGACTTAGTCGCGCTCACACCGCCCCGGCTCACGTGGTTTCGGACTTCCGTCTCTTCCGAGCGCTCGCGTCGTCGTGGGCACGATTCTCGAGTGCGGAGCGGTGCGCGGACACCACCACGAACACGCGCAAGCCGAAAATGGCACTACGGTACAACGTCGGCCAGGGCGGTACGGCCCCCTTATATGAGCAGCGATAAGTGACCAGATCTCCACGGGGCCGTACTCGTGCGACAAGGCGGCGTACTGCGCCGAGCCGAGCGCCAATATTTGGCCTTGGCACGGCCGATTTGAGCTCTCGCGATCGCCGCGGTACCGCCGCTCACCGATTCAAGGCACGCTAGCGCGGCCCCTTCGCCATTTTTCGAGTAAGAGTGCGAAAAGCGCGCGCGGCGTGCTCGTCGCCCCGGCTGACGTAGTCTCGGACTTAGTCTCGCTCACGCCGCCCCGGCTGACGTCGTCTCGGACTTAGTCGCGCTCACACCGCCCCGGCTCACGTGGTTTCGGACTTTCGTCTCTTCCGAGCGCTCGCGTCGTCGTGGGCACGATTCTCGAGTGCGGAGCGGTGCGCGGACACCACCACGAACACGCGCAAGCCGAAAACGGCACTACGGTACAACGTCGGCCAGGGCGGTACGGCCCCTTATAAGAGCAGCGATAAGTGACCAGACCTCCACGGGGCCGTACTCGTGCGACAAGGCGGCGTACTGCGCCGAGCCGAGCGCCAATATTTGGCTTTGGCACGGCCGATTTGAGCTCTCGCGATCGCCGCGGTACCGCCGCTCACCGATTCAAGGCACGCTAGCGCGGCCCCTTCGCCATTTTTCGAGTAAGAGTGGGAAAAGCGCGCGCGGCGTGCTCGACGCCCCGGCTGACGTCGTCTCGGACTTGGTCGACGCCCCGGCTGACGTAGTCTCGGACTTAGTCTCGCTCACGCCGCCCCGGCTGACGTCGTCTCGGACTTAGTCGCGCTCACACCGCCCCGGCTCACGTGGTTTCGGACTTTCGTCTCTTCCGAGCGCTCGCGTCGTCGTGGGCACGATTCTCGAGTGCGGAGCGGTGCGCGGACACCACCACGAACACGCGCAAGCCGAAAACGGCACTACGGTACAACGTCGGCCAGGGCGGTACGGCCCCTTATAAGAGCAGCGATAAGTGACCAGACCTCCACGGGGCCGTACTCGTGCGACAAGGCGGCGTACTGCGCCGAGCCGAGCGCCAATATTTGGCTTTGGCACGGCCGATTTGAGCTCTCGCGATCGCCGCGGTACCGCCGCTCACCGATTCAAGGCACGCTAGCGCGGCCCCTTCGCCATTTTTCGAGTAAGAGTGGGAAAAGCGCGCGCGGCGTGCTCGACGCCCCGGCTGACGTCGTCTCGGACTTGGTCGACGCCCCGGCTGACGTAGTCTCGGACTTAGTCTCGCTCACGCCGCCCCGGCTGACGTCGTCTCGGACTTAGTCGCGCTCACACCGCCCCGGCTCACGTGGTTTCGGACTTGCGTCTCTTCCGAGCGCTCGCGTCGTCGTGGGCACGATTCTCGAGTGCGGAGCGGTGCGCGGACACCACCACGAACACGCGCAAGCCGAAAACGGCACTACGGTACAACGTCGGCCAGGGCGGTACGGCCCCTTATAAGAGCAGCGATAAGTGACCAGACCTCCACGGGGCCGTACTCGTGCGACAAGGCGGCGTACTGCGCCGAGCCGAGCGCCAATATTTGGCCTTGGCACGGCCGATTTGAGCTCTCGCGATCGCCGCGGTACCGCCGCTCACCGATTCAAGGCACGCTAGCGCGGCCCCTTCGCCATTTTTCGAGTAAGAGTGGGAAAAGCGACCGCGGCGTGCTCGACGCCCCGGCTGACGTCGTCTCGGACTTAGTCGACGCCCCGGCTGACGTAGTCTCGGACTTGGTCTCGCTCACGCCGCCCCGGCTGACGTAGTCTCGGACTTGGTCTCGCTCACGCCGCCCCGGCTGACGTCGTCTCGGACTTAGTCGCGCTCACACCGCCCCGGCTCACGTGGCTTCGGACTTGGTCTCTTCGAGCGCTCGCAGCCAGGTCGGGGCCGACGCCGACGTCTGCGTGGGGCTTCAACGATTCCCGGCGCGACGCAATGCAACTGCGCGCAGGATGCCAGCGACTCCGCCGTGGCCGTGCGGCGGTGTACACGCAGAAGTTTCGTGAAGGGGTATCGAGCTCCCGCCGCCCCGGCGGACGTGGTTTCGGACTTTAGCGCTCGCAGCGATCTCGCGGCGATCGCTGACGTCTGCGCGGTTTCAGGTGTGCTACGATGCAGCAGTCTGCCGCACGACAATTTACGGAAGCGAGTGCATTCCGCCCCGGCGGACGCGGCAGCGGACTTTGTGCCTGCGGGAGTGCTCTTGTTGCTGTAAAATTTGAACGGGTGCAGCTGCGCGAAGCAAGTGTACACATTTTCTCTCTCTCTCTCTCTCTCTCTGCCTCTGAGGCGACTGTAATTTTAATTTAAATGCAATTGGAGGCGGGAGCAACCTGATGAGAGTAGGCGGACTTCGGCACACCTTGTAGTTTAGAAATTGTTTTCAAGCTTTGAGGACATACACAATCGCGCCATCTGCTTTCCCCGTCTCTTTGGCACTTCATAGTGTGTGCAGCATGCTCTGCATTCCAAAGAAACGCGCCTGTTTCTCCCCCTCTCTCACGTTCTTCTTGTCTTTCTTGCTGCTCTTGTGAGAAGTTGCTATGCTCTTTACTCGCTGTAAAATAGAATGCTTGCGCGAGCCAACAACTTGCGTGTCTTTCTTTTTTTTTGTTGTTGTTGTTTTTTTCTCTCTTCCCAAGACGTTTCTGCCATTATTCACTAGCTCTCGTTCTTAGTATGCAACGGAGCGTTAGCTCGCGCCATCTACCTTTCTTTCTGTATGGCGAAGGCCGTAGGTTTTCCTAGTTCCGCACACAGATGGCGCGGATGCGTTTTCGCGCCAGTTTCGAACGACCTCGCTGTACACATGTTTCTCATTTAAAAGTTTCAAAGGGGCTTGCGAAAGGGCGTGGTCCTTTTTTCTTGCGCAAGGCTGAGCTTTCCAGCTGTGCTTAAGCTATGCTAGCATGTGTGCGTATGTGTGTGTGTGTGTGTGTGTGTGTGTGTGTGTGTGTGCGTGCGCGCGCGCGCGTGCGTGCGCGTGCATATGTGTGCGTGTGTGTGTATACACGCACACGGTAAAGATGATGGGGTAGCGCTATTTCTTTCTTTCTTTCTTTCTTTTTTAACAACACCTGTGCTCCACATGGCGATCTTCCTGCCCTCTATGTTTCCGGTTGGAAGGAGTGCGCAGCCTTTTCTATATTTATTTATTTTTTTTTTCATTCTCTTTCATTCGTACATGAGGCGCGCTACCTAATTCTAGCGGTCGAATCGACACGTTGCAATCCGTCCCGGCCTGTGCCGTATGAAAACTTTCAGTGGGCCTTGCGGTAAATAAAAGGAAATGAGGGAAATGCGCGTAGTGTATTACACTTGCGCACGGGCTTGAAACGAAGGCCTCAAAGAAAGCCGCCTTGAGCGGTCGCATTCAGACGGAAGTAAGCATTCCCCTTGCGCGTGTTTTCCGCTCGCCTGTTCCGTTTTCTACGAGGTTGCCTTCGTTGGTTTTGCCTTGCGAACAAGCTTGCGCTCGGGTCTCGTTTCTACGCGACGGCGTTTCGTTAACAGTGAAAGACTGAGGCGTCGCGAGTTGATTCGCGAGATAGAGAGCATAGAGTCTCTAGACGGGCTGGGTTTTATAAGATTGCCCACGCTGTTGCTGAGGTTACCAATGTCGCCAGGGCACCCACAAGGCAGTGGTACAATGGAGTGAAGTGAAAGACATCGCTTCTCGGCCTTTTGGCTAAGATCAAAGTGTAGTATCGCTTCTCGGCCTTTTGGCTAAGATCAAAGTGTAGTCAATGCAGCTGGCTTGCCCGGCCTTTGACACACTCATCTTTGTAGAGGCGCCCGGCTACCTGCTCCGGTTATAGCAAGGTCTTTCCCCTATCCCAGCCCTATCTTTCCAGGCCCTTGGCTCCCTGCTGCACTGCCTCCAGGACAGCCCGCGTGCTGCCACCTGGTGGCCCCTGGACGACCCACACCGGCCCGCTTCCTGGTCCTGCCGCTGCCTGGCGCTGCCTGCCGCCCCTCGGAGACTCCTGCCCTGCTCGGCCTGACCACTGCTTGGTGCTGCCTGCCTGCGGGGTGCCTGCTGGTCCTGCCGTCTCGACTGGTGCTGTGCTGGGGCACAACCGGCTGGCCCCTGCCTTCGCCATCGTCTGTCATGGGCCTGGCCCACTAGCTGCCACCCCTGGTGGCCCCCTAGCCTCCGGACCTGGCCTCCTTTGAGGAGAGCCGCCGGGTCCGGAAGGTAAGACCATCCAATGGACTCTGGGGGCCACGGCCGCACGGCCCATGACATCTCTGAAGACGATGGCGACCCCATCACCCCTGGGCAGGAACGCCAACCGGCCCGTGAGGATGGCACCCTCACGGTGTTCTTTCCCGTGCCCCAAACGGTCCGGTGCTGCGAAGAGGGCTGCCGAGCTGCCTATGCCGCGGCCAAATGGACAGCGCGGCGGCAGTCCCTCCAGCGGCACCTGGAACTTGAACACGGCACCAGGATCCGGCGCACCATCAACGTGTGCACCATCTGCGGCGAGACACTAGGGCTTCGACCAGCCTCTCACGCCTGCCTGGCTGCAGCCAACTTGACTGCCGCCCCCCCTGCTGCCCTGCCACACCAGTGTGGCAGTTGCCCAATGTCCTTCCCCACAAGGAGGGGCTTGGGCAACCACGAGCAGTGGCACAGGAGGGAGGCGGCACTGGCAGCCAGGCGTGATCTCGCCGCGGGTGCTGCCACTGGTGCGTCGGAGCAGGACAGCGACAGCACCCCCGCAGCAGAGCAGGACAGCACCGAGGGTCCCGCTGAGGACCCTCCTGGAACACCAGCAGTGGCAACCGGGCAGGCCGCCGACCAGGAGCCGTCTCCCGTGGCACCTCGGGGAACACCTGGACACAGCAGCGATGGCGAGACGGCCGAGGCACCTTCTCCGCGGACGCCAAACCAGTCAGGGCGGACCGCGGCCTCGGCCTCCTCTTCTCCAACGCCATCGCTGCCGTCCAACCGAGGCAGCCCGGGAGCACCAGTCTCCGAGGTTCACGAGCCGGCGGCCATGCAGGAGCTCTCCCCAGGCAGGGCAGAGGTGCAGGACCACGACGGAAGCAACCAGGACTTCGGGACCCAGGACGAACACGCTGGTACCACACGGCCAGAGGGCAGTGCGTGGACCTTAGCGGACGAAACGGCAGAGCTGCGGGCATTGAGCCGGTTGCCTGAGTCTGCTGGGGAGTGGGCACGGTTCGAAAACATCCTTGACCGTGCCATTGCAGCCGCAACCAAACACCTGCGGCTGCCAGTCGGGGACTCGCGCCAATCACGGAGGCGCGAGGTGAACCCCGACAACCCCCAGCAGATACAAACTCTATACAGAAGGAACCGGCGCCGGGCAGTGCGGTTAATCACTGAAGGCCCGTCCCAGCTCTGTCCGATCGACCCCCACGCACTGCAGGACCACTATTCGAACCTCTGGTCACCAACACCCGTGGATACCAGCATCCTGAGGTCAAGGCTTCCAGCCACCGAAGAACTGGACTTGTGCCCCTTTACACCGGAAGAAGTCGCAGCCAAGCTCCGTAAATGCGAGAGTACAGCTCCAGGGGAGGACCGCCTCACGTACCACCACTGGAGGCAGGTGGACCCTGAGGGCAGGTTCCTGGCGGCGGTATACAACGTATGCCTCCAATACCGCCGCACGCCCCTGAGCTGGAAGTCGACGAGGACTATCCTGATCTACAAGAAGGGCGACCGCGAGGACCCCACAAACTGGCGACCCATTGCCCTTGGTCGCACGATCGCCAAACTGTATGCCGGGTGTCTCACCACCCGGCTGCAGAGGTGGTTGGGCGACCATGCGGTACTGTCCAGGTGTCAGAAGGGCTTCCTGCCGCACGATGGGGTGTTTGAACACAACTTCGTGCTGCAGGGACGCCTGGATGATGCTAGGACAGGAGGTGGGGAGCTGTGCGTGGGGTTCCTCGATTTTGCCAACGCTTTCGGCTCGGTCGCCCATCAGGCCCTCGTCGACGCTGTCCGCGGCGCCGGCGCGGGGGAGGCCTTTGCTACCATCGTGGAAGACCTCTACCGCGCCAACACCACCTGCGTCGTGGCAGCAGCTGGCATTACGGAGCCAATCACCATCGGAGCTGGGCTGAGACAGGGCTGTCCTCTGAGCGGCCTGCTTTTCAACCTGGTGGTGGACCCGGTCATCCGTGCAGTACAGGGAGGCGATAGGCAGCACAACATCCTTGCCTACGCCGATGATCTGACGCTGCTGGCCGCGGATCCCGCCACCCTGCAGAGCCGCTTGGACCGTGTAACAGCCCTGTCTGCCCAGCTCGGGCTGCGACTCAACGCCGCCAAGTGCCGGTCTCTACACCTGTCTGGTCGCCACCCCGTGGGTACACGGCCCACCTCTTTCACCGTGGGTGGCGACCCGATTCCGGCACTTGGCGACTTCCAGGGGCACAAGTTCCTGGGCCGTCCAGTGGGGTTCAGGGTGCTACCGGACGAGACGACGGTCGACGAGGCCATCCACCTGGGCAGAAAGCTACTCTCCTCTATGCTCGCCCCATGGCAGAGGCTGGATGCTATCAAAACATTTTTGTATCCAGCCCTCAACTTTGCCATGCGGGTGGGCCTTGCCAGCAAGGGAGAGTGGCAACGCCTGGACGAGGAGCTCCGCCCGCTCATCAAGAAGACCCTGTACGTGCCAGCCAGGGCTTCCAATGAATACTTGTACGGAAGCTCACAGGCTGGCAGTGCAGGGATCCCACTTGCGGCGGAGCTCAGCGACATCTGTCGGGTGGATGGAGCCTTCAAACTACTGACGTCGACCGACGTGGAGGTCCGGGAGCGTGCAGCAGGAGAGCTCGAGGGCGTAGTGTCAAGGCGGCTGAGACGACCCGCGAACACCGAGGACATGGAGGCCTACCTCTCAGGCGAGACGGAGGGCGACTTTCGGCAAACGTCCACACAGGTCCAGTCTGTGTGGACGGAGGCCCGCAAAGCCTCCCGTCGCCTCTCCGTCGCCTGGGAGCTGTTGGAGCATGGAGCCCGCATCAACTGCGGGGAGGCCTCTGTGTCAGCGAGGAACCGCCACAAACTGGTCAAGACCATCCGGGCGCTCCTCTCCACCGAAAGGGACCAATCTCTGCAAGACAAACCGAACCAAGGCAAGGCGATGGTGTGTGTGGCGGCCGACCCGGCAAACACCCACTTCATGAGGTCCGGCCGCTACACCCATTTCATCGACTGGCGCTTCATTCATCGAGCCCGGCTAAATCTCCTCCCCCTCAACGCCACAAGACTCTGGGCACCCGCGGCGGACAAAAGATGCAGACGCTGCGGGTATGGGGAGGAGACACTGCCGCATGTACTTTGCCACTGCATGCGGCAGAGCCGGGCCATGACGGAGCGTCATAACACCATCGTCGCCAGAATAAAAAAGGCTGCTTTGGGTCGGTTTACAGTCATTGCGGAGAACCAGGTCGTAGGCAACACATCACTCAAGCCCGACCTGGTACTGGCCCGTGGAGAGGAGGCACTCATCCTGGACGTCTGCTGCCCTTTCGAGAACAGGCTGCAGGCGTTCCAGGACGCCCGGAAGGCTAAGGAGGAGAAGTACGCCCCTGTACAGCGTCATCTCCTCCGGCGGTTCCAGCGCGTGACGGTGGACGCGGTGGTCGTCGGCTGCCTTGGCAGCTGGGATGTGGGGAACGACCGGGTGATGCGCAGGCTGTGCAGTAGGTCATACCTACGGACTCTCAAACGCCTGTGCATCAGCGACACAATAAGCGCCTCTACAAAGATTTTTAGAGCCCATGTCGGCACCTCTTAGACGATCTTATATTTTTAGAGAAGCGCCATTTTTGCACTGTTTTACACCTTTACAGTTTTAGTCTTTTATTACTAACACCACTAACTAGTTTTTTTAGCCATTTGTTTGCGTTTTTAGATTATACACCTTTTACTCGTTTTCCCCTTGGTTTCGTAACACGTATCTTTTGATGTATTGTAATTAGCATGAATAAAAAACTCTGTTCTTATCAGCTTAATATCTGATACGGGTTCTATATGGACCCACGATATTAAACCTATTTTTGGAAGTTGGCGGAGTGCTTGAAGCCTGCTTCACCTCCGCCGCAGGTCGGCCCGGTATTGCACTACCTCCGGGATCGGCCCCCGCTCACTTAGGTGAGACTTCATTCAATCAAAATGAAGAACACAAGCTCGAAGCGAGCACTCACGTGACACGCACCATTCCCATACTATACGCAACGATGCCGGTGTTTCTGAACGATTGTCTGCTGTAATGAGCCACTTGGGGGGGGGGGGGGGGGAAGGGTGATTAGCCGTGGGTTTTGCAATCAATGTAAGTCCCACTCAAAGCCAACACTGCATTTTGGAGTTCACTATCGCTTTGATCCGTAAACGACAGCAAGCTCGCCCTGCGAAAATCCGCTGCCCTAGTGGAAGAAAGGTTCCCTATGAAACAAAAATGGAGTGCCCGATTTCCGGCAACATTTTCGCTGCAGTGGGACCGAGCGCCTCGAAAACAAACTTGTCGTATGGCCAAGTGTGGCGAAATATATTCAAGGGTTCAGAGGTGCCTCAGCTTTCCAACCTGTATGTTATGAATACCTGTTGCTACCTTTTCGTCATCATCATCCTGCTGGCTACGACCACTGCAGGGCAAAGACCTCTCCCATTATTCTCCAAGCACCCCGGTCACGTGTAAGCCCGGTCACGGTCGCCGTCTAGTGCCTGCGCCCTTCCTAATCTAATCTGCCCTCCTAAATTTCCGCCACCCCGTGCTACGCTTCCCTTCTCTTGGAATTCAGTCGGTAACCCTTAATTGATGATCTTCCCCCCACATTGCATGCCCTGCGCACGCCCATTTCTTTTTCTTGGTTTAAACTAAGGTGTCATTAGCTCGCGTTTGTTCGCTCACCCCCCGAATCTGCTCTATTCTTATCCCCCGTAGCGCTACACCCATCATTCTTCTTTCCAAAGCTCGTCGCGTCGCCCTCAGTTACCCTTCGGTAATCCTTAAGGTCCTTCGTTGCGGCACTCGCGGCATCTTTCTCATTTAAATAAGGCTATTTCGTTCAGTTTTGGGGGAAAACTCAATGAGCTAGGCGCGATTGTGTCCCCGGCGCCGCTCTCAACAAGATGGCGGCGCCCAGGCTTTTTGCCTGGTGGTTCGGCTTGACGCAGAACACGCCTGCAGGGCAGTGAAGCCGCATTGAAGGGGCAACGAGCGGCGCAGTGAAGCGCATGCTCGGGCGAAAAACGCGAACATCAGCCAAAAATACAACCAAATGGCCAAATACGAATTTCCGTTATGGGAAATTGGAGTTCAGTTGGCGCGTTGCGCTCGCCTAAGGTAAAGAACATAAATGCGAGTGCCACATCAGCCAAGTCAATGCTGAGGATCGCGTATCATTTCTTATTTATTTTTCCCCTTGCCTCCTGGCCTGCGTGGCCCTAGCGCGCATGCCCACGAAAGTAATGCAATAAGGAAAACGCGAAATCATGCGGTGACGGCTGTATCATATCCATTGTGCGTGCTTTGTTCTTTTTGGACTACAGTGGTGTGCGTTATGAGAAAGTTTCAGTGACCAGCGAACCTATATTTAGAACCACATTTACGGTTACTGCTAACAAGCTGCGGGTAGGTGTTTTTTTTTTCTTTCTTTCTTTTTTTCGCTACCAACGATGGGTTATCGCAACCGCGATCGGTTGTGCTAGACGCGTTCTTGCCAAACGTTGGCTCTATACGCGACCCGTGACGCGTGGTCGGCACATTCAAGCAGTCCATTGCAAACCGTTCCAAGAAGAAGGATGCTAGCTCCACGTTCCGCCGGGAGCGCTAGTTCGAAGATTGTACTTTTAGACCCTCGAGGAAGCACCGCCATCCCACGTTTTCTATAACGCGCTAAGACTCAGAGCGACAGCGACCACTTGTCTTTGTCAATATCTCGGACACACTTTTTTTTTTTCTTTAATCCAGATCGTCAGACGAGCCCGCGTTCACGCGCACTCGCTCTCTCCGATAAGCAGGGTAGCTCGGTTGGGGTGTTGTAGGGCCTCGCGCATGCGCTGCTGAGTTCGTCGCTTCGCCGGCCGGTCGACGCTGGCGCGGTACTGGTAATCAACTTCGACGGGCATGGTGAAACGTCACTGTGAAACGTCACGACTAGCAATGCAATGTGTTTGCGAGCAATCGGAGAAATGAGAGAGCCCCTGTAGATTAGTGGAAACGTTCCTCCAAGTATTACGTTTGCAATTTGCGCCTACGAACATGAACTAGACAAAGGAAATGATCTGTAGCCGCCTTCACTTCATAAAATTCCCGTACGAAGAAATTTGCGTGCGCACGTGATCTCCCGCATGAAACCAGACGATAGGTTAATTTTAGCCGTTCATTTCGATTTGCCGAATGTAAACCGGAACACTTTCTCCACGCGCTCTTGAGGTTTGAATGACAATCAATGACATGCTTTTTTTATATATTTTTGTTTGTTCTATCTGGAACCAAAAGAATTCAGAACGCCATTTCAATCTTAGATTCGATTCACGCCTTGCGTTACGTCACCCCTGGCATATCTGATGAACACGCTCTGCTGTTAAGCTTCATGATCACGGCATTAAAAGTCGCCACTTCCCGAACGTTTATCGAGCCGATGATGAACCGTATGCTGGATTCTTATTGTAATGAGTTTATAGAAAGTTTTATACTTCTATGGCTAGCTTCAAGGAAAGGAAAAACATCGCTCAGCATTGTATAACGCATAACAACAACAACGAAAAATCTGCAGGTTATTCATACTACAATGAGAACACTAGGAATACTGAAAAATATGAAATCTAGACATGCTGCAAGGAGCCAACAAATGCAATTGAACCAACGAACTGAACTGCAATTATTTCATCAAGACATGCCCCGAAAAAACGTGGCCACTATCAATGCTCATTTCAAAGCTGTTTTTTTTTTTTGTTTGTGACGGATAATAATTATCTTCCCAATGGCTGATGTGAAAATTTCAGAGCGCGGCATTTTCGAAATCTCAAGGCCCCGGCTGCTTTCTCTCTTCTTTAAATATGTTCCGGGTGGCAGATGGAGAAAAGTTTCGCGCACATAATTTAAAAGCCTGTAGCTGATTTTCTTGAAGAACACAAAGTGCTGACAGACCACCAAACAAGACAAAATTGAATCGGTATTACGCGCGATGATTTCGCACCGCAGTAACAAAAGGGTAACAAGCGGACGTTCATTTCGTGGTGTGTATTTCACGTCTCTCACAATAATAATAAAAAGAATGCTACTGCATAAATTAGCTTTTCCCAAACTGGATGGTTTCGATCAGCTTCCTTAAATTGAGTTGGCGTTGATTGAGCAGGTGCGGGCCTCGGTTGTTTAAGATTTTTGTAAATGGCATCATTACTGGATAGATGCGGACGTCTGCGTGATGTGTGAAACTCGCTTGAGGATCAAGGGAGAACCCCCCCCCCCAAAAAAAATCATGTCATGGTGACACAAGTGGCACATGAGTACTGTTATCGGGAGGAAAAAAAAAAAGGAAAACCGGCACGTACTAGGGAGACACTCCTCTTACACGTGAAGCTCCAAACAAATTGTTTTTCTTGAGACGCTCTATAAAGCTCCTCAAACGCAGCACCCGTACACGAAGACAAATGTCCAAACTGGAAAGAAAGCACGAAATTCGCGGCGCCCGTTTGCTGTGAAACAACGGGCAACATTACGCAAAGTCCGCTACCACGTCAGCCGGGGCGGCCGCACCCCGC
>NW_027225704.1:90000-100000 GCF_038994185.2 Dermacentor albipictus | reverse complement strand
ACTCGACACCTCGCGCGTCACGAGCGGGAGCCGACCGGCAGCCTCCGGCCCTTTCGGGCGCGGTGGAATTTGCCGCGGAGGACGGGAGAGTGCTTTAGGCCACGGTTCCTTCCGTACTTGGCAGCCGCACCCTCAATACCGCCGGTTCCATGACCGACCGAGCGCCGCACCGTTCCTTTAGTACTTGGGCAGCAACAAAGTCGGGTCGTTACTCCACACTCGCCGCAGGAAGCGACCGGCAGCCGCCAGCCTTTTCAGACTCGGCAGCGTTTGCCGCGGAGGACGGGAGAGCGCTCGCACCACGGTTCCGTGTGTACTAAGCGGCAGCGGCATTAGCTCTCGACCGTCAGTTCCTTGACCGACCGCACGCTTCGCCGTTCCCCTCGTACTGGGCAAGAGCAGCAGGTCGGGTCGTCTTACTCCCATTCCGCGCAAGAGTGCCGAGGCGGACTTCAGAAAGCCCACCCAACAGTGTGCGTTACGCCGTTTCTACCCGCGGGCGCGGCCAAGCCAACCGTCCAAGGTTGCAGCCGGCGTCCACTGGGCGCAACAAATTTGGCACGGGGCGCCCTTCGAAATTCGGGCAATCCCCGGCATGTTCGGGTATAGCCGTCCCCGCGTCCAAGCGGGGCCAGCGGCGGAAAGCGTCGGGCGCAGCGAGCTGCTTCACCCACACGGGGTAGAAACAATGGCGCTCGTCACCCTCGAACAATCCGGTAATGATCCTTCCGCAGGTTCACCTACGGAAACCTTGTTACGACTTTTACTTCCTCTAAATGATCAAGTTTGGTCATCTTTCCAACAGACCGGCGCAACCGAAAGGCCGCGCCGGACATCGGTCCGAAGACCTCACTAAATCATTCAATCGGTAGTAGCGACGGGCGGTGTGTACAAAGGGCAGGGACGTAATCAACGCGAGCTTATGACTCGCGCTTACTGGGAATTCCTCGTTCAAGGGGAACAATTGCAAGCCCCTATCCCAATCACGAAAGAAGTTCCACGGGTTACCCAGTCTTTTCAGACAGGGATAAAGACACGCTGCTTCCTTCAGTGTAGCGCGCGTGCGGCCCCGGACATCTAAGGGCATCACAGACCTGTTATTGCTCTGTTTCGTGCGGCTAGGAGCCGCTTGTCCCTCTAAGAAGGTTGTAAGGTGCTGGGAACCCCGCACCTATTTAATAGGCTAGAGTCTCGTTCGTTATCGGAATTAACCAGACAAATCGCTCCACCAACTAAGAACGGCCATGCACCACCATCCACCGAATCAAGAAAGAGCTCTCAATCTGTCAATCCTCCCAGTGTCCGGGCCGGGTAAGTTTTCCCGTGTTGAGTCAAATTAAGCCGCAGGCTCCACTCCTGGTGGTGCCCTTCCGTCAATTCCTTTAAGTTTCAGCTTTGCAACCATACTTCCCCCGGAACCCAAACACTTTGGTTTCCCGGAAGCTGCCCGCCGAGTCATTTGAGTAACTCAGGCGGATCGCTGGTTGGCATCGTTTATGGTCAGAACTAGGGCGGTATCTGATCGCCTTCGAACCTCTGACTTTCGTTCTTGATCAAAGAAAACATTCTTGGCAAATGCTTTCGCAGTAGTTCGTCTTGCGACGGTCCAAGAATTTCACCTCTAGCGCCGCAATACGAATGCCCCCGTCTGTCCCTCTTAATCATTACCTCGTATTCCAAAAACCAACAGAACAGAAACGAGGTCTTGTTCTATTATTCCATGCAAGTTTATTCAGGCGACTCGCCTGCGTTGAGCACTCTAATTTTTTCAAAGTAAAAGCACCGGCCTTCTCGAGGCACACAATGAAGTGCACCAAGAAAGGACCGGCATGATGTTCAGTCCGAGCCGTCGCATCGGGTAGATGCACTACTCGTCTGGAACTGAGATCCAACTACGAGCTTTTTAACCGCAGCAGCTTTAGTATACGCTATTGGAGCTGGAATTACCGCGGCTGCTGGCACCAGACTTGCCCTCCAATTGATCCTCGTTAAAGGATTTAGAGTGTACTCATTTCAATTACGGGGCCTCAAAAGAGTCCCGTATTGTTATTTTTCGTCACTACCTCCCCGTGCCGGGAGTGGGTAATTTGCGCGCCTGCTGCCTTCCTTGGATGTGGTAGCCGTTTCTCAGGCTCCCTCTCCGGAATCGAACCCTGATTCTCCGTTACCCGTAACAACCATGGTAAGCAAGTAACCTACCATCGAAAGTTGATAAGGCAGACACTTGAAAGAAACGTCGCCGGCTCGTGGCCATGCGATCAGCACAAAGTTATCCAGAGTCACCACACAATACGGGCCGAAACCCGATCGATCTTGGTCTAATAAAAGCACCCGTCGCCCAAAGGGCTTCAGGCTCACTGCATGTATTAGCTCTAGAATTGCCACAGTTATCCAAGTAGGAAGAAACGATCTAAGGAACCATAACTGATTTAATGAGCCATTCGCGGTTTCGCCTTATTTCGGCATGTACTTAGACATGCATGGCTTAATCTTTGAGACAAGCATATGATTACTGGCAGGATCAACCAGGTAATCGTTCAACTGCGCGTCCCGCCTGTCAAGCAGGCCGGACGCCGTTTTTGCGATGCCGAGGCCACCTTCAGGCGCCCCAGCACGCTTCGTTCTTGCAAAGAGTAGCACTTTGCACAGTCCGAGACGACGGCGTTCGAGCTCGCTACGGCGCCCTCCCCGAAGGGCCGGGTATCGCCACGCGGCAAGAAGCACGCAACATTCTCGATAGACTGGTTGTGTCGACTCGATCACGGCTTGCGGTTTCTCTTGAGCCCGCAGCACAGGTGGACCGACCGACACTTGCAACGTAGCCGAGACGGCAAAGCCGCCAGGCGACGGGTCACGCCCGCGCCTTCGGCGCTTTCGCATTTGACTCGTCCGAGGACGATGCGGAACACAACTCGATATCGTGGAGAAAGCGTCGTCCGACAACCAGCCCCTAACGCATCAAGCGGATGAGGCTGCAGACGTCAGCTGTGGGATCCACGGGAGCGATACCGGGGACACGCTTGACGGGCACGAAGCCCGCCGCATATCAAACACCCAGGTCGCTTTTGGGGGCGACTGCTCTCTGGGACCCCCATATAATAGCAGCGATAAGTTCCCAAATCTCCATGGGGCCGTACTCGTGCCACTTTCGACGAGCGTTTGGCGAAAATCGTGCCGCCTCGCAGCGCCGCGAGCGAGATGGAAAGCTTACGTCGGCAGCGCAATGCCGAAGTCGTGAAAGCGCAGCGCGTCGACCGAATGCGCGAACGGCAATCTCTCGCCTATGGACAGCGCGGTTTCCAGAACAATCGCCTTTCTGTGCCCCTACGGGGCCGCACGCTAGCGCGGCCCTTTCGCCGTTTCCGAGCACGAGTGCGACCGGCGCGGGCGGCGTGCTCGACACCCCGGCTGACGCCGTTTCGGACTTTGTCTCTTCGCGCGCTCGCGCCAACGCCGCGGCAAAACGACGACCTCTGCGCGGTTCTTTCCCGGTTCCCGGCGTGCTATAGTGCAGCCAGCCGGACGGTGGCGACGACTCAGTCGCGGCCGTGCGGTGGCTTGTACGCCAAAGTTGCGTGACGGGCGTCGAGCTCCCGCCGCGGCCCGGCTCAGGTGGTTTCGGACTTCTGTCTCTTCCGAGCGCTCGCGTCGTCGTGGGCACGATTCTCGAGTGCGGAGCGGTGCGCGGACACCACCACGAACACGCGCAAGCCGAAAACGGCACTACGGTACAACGTCGGCCAGGGCGGTACGGCCCCCTTATATGAGCAGCGATAAGTGACCAGATCTCCACGGGGCCGTACTCGTGCGACAAGGCGGCGTACTGCGCCGAGCCGAGCGCCAATATTTGGCCTTGGCACGGCCGATTTGAGCTCTCGCGATCGCCGCGGTACCGCCGCTCACCGATTCAAGGCACGCTAGCGCGGCCCCTTCGCCATTTTTCGAGTAAGAGTGCGAAAAGCGCGCGCGGCGTGCTCGTCGCCCCGGCTGACGTAGTCTCGGACTTAGTCTCGCTCACGCCGCCCCGGCTGACGTCGTCTCGGACTTAGTCGCGCTCACACCGCCCCGGCTCACGTGGTTTCGGACTTCCGTCTCTTCCGAGCGCTCGCGTCGTCGTGGGCACGATTCTCGAGTGCGGAGCGGTGCGCGGACACCACCACGAACACGCGCAAGCCGAAAATGGCACTACGGTACAACGTCGGCCAGGGCGGTACGGCCCCCTTATATGAGCAGCGATAAGTGACCAGATCTCCACGGGGCCGTACTCGTGCGACAAGGCGGCGTACTGCGCCGAGCCGAGCGCCAATATTTGGCCTTGGCACGGCCGATTTGAGCTCTCGCGATCGCCGCGGTACCGCCGCTCACCGATTCAAGGCACGCTAGCGCGGCCCCTTCGCCATTTTTCGAGTAAGAGTGCGAAAAGCGCGCGCGGCGTGCTCGTCGCCCCGGCTGACGTAGTCTCGGACTTAGTCTCGCTCACGCCGCCCCGGCTGACGTCGTCTCGGACTTAGTCGCGCTCACACCGCCCCGGCTCACGTGGTTTCGGACTTTCGTCTCTTCCGAGCGCTCGCGTCGTCGTGGGCACGATTCTCGAGTGCGGAGCGGTGCGCGGACACCACCACGAACACGCGCAAGCCGAAAACGGCACTACGGTACAACGTCGGCCAGGGCGGTACGGCCCCTTATAAGAGCAGCGATAAGTGACCAGACCTCCACGGGGCCGTACTCGTGCGACAAGGCGGCGTACTGCGCCGAGCCGAGCGCCAATATTTGGCTTTGGCACGGCCGATTTGAGCTCTCGCGATCGCCGCGGTACCGCCGCTCACCGATTCAAGGCACGCTAGCGCGGCCCCTTCGCCATTTTTCGAGTAAGAGTGGGAAAAGCGCGCGCGGCGTGCTCGACGCCCCGGCTGACGTCGTCTCGGACTTGGTCGACGCCCCGGCTGACGTAGTCTCGGACTTAGTCTCGCTCACGCCGCCCCGGCTGACGTCGTCTCGGACTTAGTCGCGCTCACACCGCCCCGGCTCACGTGGTTTCGGACTTTCGTCTCTTCCGAGCGCTCGCGTCGTCGTGGGCACGATTCTCGAGTGCGGAGCGGTGCGCGGACACCACCACGAACACGCGCAAGCCGAAAACGGCACTACGGTACAACGTCGGCCAGGGCGGTACGGCCCCTTATAAGAGCAGCGATAAGTGACCAGACCTCCACGGGGCCGTACTCGTGCGACAAGGCGGCGTACTGCGCCGAGCCGAGCGCCAATATTTGGCTTTGGCACGGCCGATTTGAGCTCTCGCGATCGCCGCGGTACCGCCGCTCACCGATTCAAGGCACGCTAGCGCGGCCCCTTCGCCATTTTTCGAGTAAGAGTGGGAAAAGCGCGCGCGGCGTGCTCGACGCCCCGGCTGACGTCGTCTCGGACTTGGTCGACGCCCCGGCTGACGTAGTCTCGGACTTAGTCTCGCTCACGCCGCCCCGGCTGACGTCGTCTCGGACTTAGTCGCGCTCACACCGCCCCGGCTCACGTGGTTTCGGACTTGCGTCTCTTCCGAGCGCTCGCGTCGTCGTGGGCACGATTCTCGAGTGCGGAGCGGTGCGCGGACACCACCACGAACACGCGCAAGCCGAAAACGGCACTACGGTACAACGTCGGCCAGGGCGGTACGGCCCCTTATAAGAGCAGCGATAAGTGACCAGACCTCCACGGGGCCGTACTCGTGCGACAAGGCGGCGTACTGCGCCGAGCCGAGCGCCAATATTTGGCCTTGGCACGGCCGATTTGAGCTCTCGCGATCGCCGCGGTACCGCCGCTCACCGATTCAAGGCACGCTAGCGCGGCCCCTTCGCCATTTTTCGAGTAAGAGTGGGAAAAGCGACCGCGGCGTGCTCGACGCCCCGGCTGACGTCGTCTCGGACTTAGTCGACGCCCCGGCTGACGTAGTCTCGGACTTGGTCTCGCTCACGCCGCCCCGGCTGACGTAGTCTCGGACTTGGTCTCGCTCACGCCGCCCCGGCTGACGTCGTCTCGGACTTAGTCGCGCTCACACCGCCCCGGCTCACGTGGCTTCGGACTTGGTCTCTTCGAGCGCTCGCAGCCAGGTCGGGGCCGACGCCGACGTCTGCGTGGGGCTTCAACGATTCCCGGCGCGACGCAATGCAACTGCGCGCAGGATGCCAGCGACTCCGCCGTGGCCGTGCGGCGGTGTACACGCAGAAGTTTCGTGAAGGGGTATCGAGCTCCCGCCGCCCCGGCGGACGTGGTTTCGGACTTTAGCGCTCGCAGCGATCTCGCGGCGATCGCTGACGTCTGCGCGGTTTCAGGTGTGCTACGATGCAGCAGTCTGCCGCACGACAATTTACGGAAGCGAGTGCATTCCGCCCCGGCGGACGCGGCAGCGGACTTTGTGCCTGCGGGAGTGCTCTTGTTGCTGTAAAATTTGAACGGGTGCAGCTGCGCGAAGCAAGTGTACACATTTTCTCTCTCTCTCTCTCTCTCTCTGCCTCTGAGGCGACTGTAATTTTAATTTAAATGCAATTGGAGGCGGGAGCAACCTGATGAGAGTAGGCGGACTTCGGCACACCTTGTAGTTTAGAAATTGTTTTCAAGCTTTGAGGACATACACAATCGCGCCATCTGCTTTCCCCGTCTCTTTGGCACTTCATAGTGTGTGCAGCATGCTCTGCATTCCAAAGAAACGCGCCTGTTTCTCCCCCTCTCTCACGTTCTTCTTGTCTTTCTTGCTGCTCTTGTGAGAAGTTGCTATGCTCTTTACTCGCTGTAAAATAGAATGCTTGCGCGAGCCAACAACTTGCGTGTCTTTCTTTTTTTTTGTTGTTGTTGTTTTTTTCTCTCTTCCCAAGACGTTTCTGCCATTATTCACTAGCTCTCGTTCTTAGTATGCAACGGAGCGTTAGCTCGCGCCATCTACCTTTCTTTCTGTATGGCGAAGGCCGTAGGTTTTCCTAGTTCCGCACACAGATGGCGCGGATGCGTTTTCGCGCCAGTTTCGAACGACCTCGCTGTACACATGTTTCTCATTTAAAAGTTTCAAAGGGGCTTGCGAAAGGGCGTGGTCCTTTTTTCTTGCGCAAGGCTGAGCTTTCCAGCTGTGCTTAAGCTATGCTAGCATGTGTGCGTATGTGTGTGTGTGTGTGTGTGTGTGTGTGTGTGTGTGTGCGTGCGCGCGCGCGCGTGCGTGCGCGTGCATATGTGTGCGTGTGTGTGTATACACGCACACGGTAAAGATGATGGGGTAGCGCTATTTCTTTCTTTCTTTCTTTCTTTTTTAACAACACCTGTGCTCCACATGGCGATCTTCCTGCCCTCTATGTTTCCGGTTGGAAGGAGTGCGCAGCCTTTTCTATATTTATTTATTTTTTTTTTCATTCTCTTTCATTCGTACATGAGGCGCGCTACCTAATTCTAGCGGTCGAATCGACACGTTGCAATCCGTCCCGGCCTGTGCCGTATGAAAACTTTCAGTGGGCCTTGCGGTAAATAAAAGGAAATGAGGGAAATGCGCGTAGTGTATTACACTTGCGCACGGGCTTGAAACGAAGGCCTCAAAGAAAGCCGCCTTGAGCGGTCGCATTCAGACGGAAGTAAGCATTCCCCTTGCGCGTGTTTTCCGCTCGCCTGTTCCGTTTTCTACGAGGTTGCCTTCGTTGGTTTTGCCTTGCGAACAAGCTTGCGCTCGGGTCTCGTTTCTACGCGACGGCGTTTCGTTAACAGTGAAAGACTGAGGCGTCGCGAGTTGATTCGCGAGATAGAGAGCATAGAGTCTCTAGACGGGCTGGGTTTTATAAGATTGCCCACGCTGTTGCTGAGGTTACCAATGTCGCCAGGGCACCCACAAGGCAGTGGTACAATGGAGTGAAGTGAAAGACATCGCTTCTCGGCCTTTTGGCTAAGATCAAAGTGTAGTATCGCTTCTCGGCCTTTTGGCTAAGATCAAAGTGTAGTCAATGCAGCTGGCTTGCCCGGCCTTTGACACACTCATCTTTGTAGAGGCGCCCGGCTACCTGCTCCGGTTATAGCAAGGTCTTTCCCCTATCCCAGCCCTATCTTTCCAGGCCCTTGGCTCCCTGCTGCACTGCCTCCAGGACAGCCCGCGTGCTGCCACCTGGTGGCCCCTGGACGACCCACACCGGCCCGCTTCCTGGTCCTGCCGCTGCCTGGCGCTGCCTGCCGCCCCTCGGAGACTCCTGCCCTGCTCGGCCTGACCACTGCTTGGTGCTGCCTGCCTGCGGGGTGCCTGCTGGTCCTGCCGTCTCGACTGGTGCTGTGCTGGGGCACAACCGGCTGGCCCCTGCCTTCGCCATCGTCTGTCATGGGCTCGCCCTGCGAAAATCCGCTGCCCTAGTGGAAGAAAGGTTCCCTATGAAACAAAAATGGAGTGCCCGATTTCCGGCAACATTTTCGCTGCAGTGGGACCGAGCGCCTCGAAAACAAACTTGTCGTATGGCCAAGTGTGGCGAAATATATTCAAGGGTTCAGAGGTGCCTCAGCTTTCCAACCTGTATGTTATGAATACCTGTTGCTACCTTTTCGTCATCATCATCCTGCTGGCTACGACCACTGCAGGGCAAAGACCTCTCCCATTATTCTCCAAGCACCCCGGTCACGTGTAAGCCCGGTCACGGTCGCCGTCTAGTGCCTGCGCCCTTCCTAATCTAATCTGCCCTCCTAAATTTCCGCCACCCCGTGCTACGCTTCCCTTCTCTTGGAATTCAGTCGGTAACCCTTAATTGATGATCTTCCCCCCACATTGCATGCCCTGCGCACGCCCATTTCTTTTTCTTGGTTTAAACTAAGGTGTCATTAGCTCGCGTTTGTTCGCTCACCCCCCGAATCTGCTCTATTCTTATCCCCCGTAGCGCTACACCCATCATTCTTCTTTCCAAAGCTCGTCGCGTCGCCCTCAGTTACCCTTCGGTAATCCTTAAGGTCCTTCGTTGCGGCACTCGCGGCATCTTTCTCATTTAAATAAGGCTATTTCGTTCAGTTTTGGGGGAAAACTCAATGAGCTAGGCGCGATTGTGTCCCCGGCGCCGCTCTCAACAAGATGGCGGCGCCCAGGCTTTTTGCCTGGTGGTTCGGCTTGACGCAGAACACGCCTGCAGGGCAGTGAAGCCGCATTGAAGGGGCAACGAGCGGCGCAGTGAAGCGCATGCTCGGGCGAAAAACGCGAACATCAGCCAAAAATACAACCAAATGGCCAAATACGAATTTCCGTTATGGGAAATTGGAGTTCAGTTGGCGCGTTGCGCTCGCCTAAGGTAAAGAACATAAATGCGAGTGCCACATCAGCCAAGTCAATGCTGAGGATCGCGTATCATTTCTTATTTATTTTTCCCCTTGCCTCCTGGCCTGCGTGGCCCTAGCGCGCATGCCCACGAAAGTAATGCAATAAGGAAAACGCGAAATCATGCGGTGACGGCTGTATCATATCCATTGTGCGTGCTTTGTTCTTTTTGGACTACAGTGGTGTGCGTTATGAGAAAGTTTCAGTGACCAGCGAACCTATATTTAGAACCACATTTACGGTTACTGCTAACAAGCTGCGGGTAGGTGTTTTTTTTTTCTTTCTTTCTTTTTTTCGCTACCAACGATGGGTTATCGCAACCGCGATCGGTTGTGCTAGACGCGTTCTTGCCAAACGTTGGCTCTATACGCGACCCGTGACGCGTGGTCGGCACATTCAAGCAGTCCATTGCAAACCGTTCCAAGAAGAAGGATGCTAGCTCCACGTTCCGCCGGGAGCGCTAGTTCGAAGATTGTACTTTTAGACCCTCGAGGAAGCACCGCCATCCCACGTTTTCTATAACGCGCTAAGACTCAGAGCGACAGCGACCACTTGTCTTTGTCAATATCTCGGACACACTTTTTTTTTTTTCTTTAATCCAGATCGTCAGACGAGCCCGCGTTCACGCGCACTCGCTCTCTCCGATAAGCAGGGTAGCTCGGTTGGGGTGTTGTAGGGCCTCGCGCATGCGCTGCT
>NW_027225704.1:70000-82500 GCF_038994185.2 Dermacentor albipictus | reverse complement strand
CTCTTTCCCTGCAGGTATCCGACTCCATCCTGCGGCGGTCTTGCCAGAGGCGCGCACTCGTCACGCTGCAGTAGTAATGCCTCGTTTCCGTCTCTTCGAAGATTTGGCACGACGGCTCGCCACCGTCTCCTTCTCGTGAGGTTGCTGGCGCGTGGCTTCAGCGCTCAACGTACTGTCCATGATGCCGACGCGGTCAAAACGAGTCGACGGACGCACGTTCCCTGTGCGCCGAAGGCTCTCTTGATATGTGATCCGACCCTCAGACAGACGAAGCCAAGGGAAGACCCAAGGCCGCAATGTGCGTTCAAAGAATCAGTGCTCAGTGTGTCCTGCAATTCACACCAAGTCTCGCAGCTGGCTGCGTTCTTCATCGACCCGAGAACCGAGTGATCCACCGCTTAGAGTCGTGAAAAATAGTTTGTTCAATTCAGTACAGTACAACCAGTGTTTCAGGCACGTGGCGTCTCCCTGTGTGTGGTTTCGAAGAGCGCCTTTCGGCGTGCGCTACTCCTGTTTCGCTCTTTCGTTCGGCGGTCACGCGTTTCCGCATGACCGCTGCTGATCCAACAGCCTACTCGAGACGAAAGACAAGAGCTTGGCGCGCGCGTACTCGCGCAGCTCTCCAAAGCCACTCGGCCAGTGCCAGGGACGGCTCTCTGCGCCGGAGCCACAACAAGTCTACTTGAGGCGGAAGACGAAGCCAGCAAGGGCCTGGCCGCAAGTGCGTTCGAATACGGGATTACAGTCCCTCGTCTGTCCGTACTTCCTCTTTCGACGTGCGGCGCCTTCCCAAAGCGCACAAGTCCGCAAACCGCAGAACGCTTCCGACGTAGCAAAGCCGCGTTTCCTTCGGTACTTCGCAGCAACGCCGCCTTTCCCTCGGCGGCGGGCAAATAGCCTGCAGACGTCGTCGCATTGAACCGCGAACTCGACACCTCGCGCGTCACGAGCGGGAGCCGACCGGCAGCCTCCGGCCCTTTCGGGCGCGGTGGAATTTGCCGCGGAGGACGGGAGAGTGCTTTAGGCCACGGTTCCTTCCGTACTTGGCAGCCGCACCCTCAATACCGCCGGTTCCATGACCGACCGAGCGCCGCACCGTTCCTTTAGTACTTGGGCAGCAACAAAGTCGGGTCGTTACTCCACACTCGCCGCAGGAAGCGACCGGCAGCCGCCAGCCTTTTCAGACTCGGCAGCGTTTGCCGCGGAGGACGGGAGAGCGCTCGCACCACGGTTCCGTGTGTACTAAGCGGCAGCGGCATTAGCTCTCGACCGTCAGTTCCTTGACCGACCGCACGCTTCGCCGTTCCCCTCGTACTGGGCAAGAGCAGCAGGTCGGGTCGTCTTACTCCCATTCCGCGCAAGAGTGCCGAGGCGGACTTCAGAAAGCCCACCCAACAGTGTGCGTTACGCCGTTTCTACCCGCGGGCGCGGCCAAGCCAACCGTCCAAGGTTGCAGCCGGCGTCCACTGGGCGCAACAAATTTGGCACGGGGCGCCCTTCGAAATTCGGGCAATCCCCGGCATGTTCGGGTATAGCCGTCCCCGCGTCCAAGCGGGGCCAGCGGCGGAAAGCGTCGGGCGCAGCGAGCTGCTTCACCCACACGGGGTAGAAACAATGGCGCTCGTCACCCTCGAACAATCCGGTAATGATCCTTCCGCAGGTTCACCTACGGAAACCTTGTTACGACTTTTACTTCCTCTAAATGATCAAGTTTGGTCATCTTTCCAACAGACCGGCGCAACCGAAAGGCCGCGCCGGACATCGGTCCGAAGACCTCACTAAATCATTCAATCGGTAGTAGCGACGGGCGGTGTGTACAAAGGGCAGGGACGTAATCAACGCGAGCTTATGACTCGCGCTTACTGGGAATTCCTCGTTCAAGGGGAACAATTGCAAGCCCCTATCCCAATCACGAAAGAAGTTCCACGGGTTACCCAGTCTTTTCAGACAGGGATAAAGACACGCTGCTTCCTTCAGTGTAGCGCGCGTGCGGCCCCGGACATCTAAGGGCATCACAGACCTGTTATTGCTCTGTTTCGTGCGGCTAGGAGCCGCTTGTCCCTCTAAGAAGGTTGTAAGGTGCTGGGAACCCCGCACCTATTTAATAGGCTAGAGTCTCGTTCGTTATCGGAATTAACCAGACAAATCGCTCCACCAACTAAGAACGGCCATGCACCACCATCCACCGAATCAAGAAAGAGCTCTCAATCTGTCAATCCTCCCAGTGTCCGGGCCGGGTAAGTTTTCCCGTGTTGAGTCAAATTAAGCCGCAGGCTCCACTCCTGGTGGTGCCCTTCCGTCAATTCCTTTAAGTTTCAGCTTTGCAACCATACTTCCCCCGGAACCCAAACACTTTGGTTTCCCGGAAGCTGCCCGCCGAGTCATTTGAGTAACTCAGGCGGATCGCTGGTTGGCATCGTTTATGGTCAGAACTAGGGCGGTATCTGATCGCCTTCGAACCTCTGACTTTCGTTCTTGATCAAAGAAAACATTCTTGGCAAATGCTTTCGCAGTAGTTCGTCTTGCGACGGTCCAAGAATTTCACCTCTAGCGCCGCAATACGAATGCCCCCGTCTGTCCCTCTTAATCATTACCTCGTATTCCAAAAACCAACAGAACAGAAACGAGGTCTTGTTCTATTATTCCATGCAAGTTTATTCAGGCGACTCGCCTGCGTTGAGCACTCTAATTTTTTCAAAGTAAAAGCACCGGCCTTCTCGAGGCACACAATGAAGTGCACCAAGAAAGGACCGGCATGATGTTCAGTCCGAGCCGTCGCATCGGGTAGATGCACTACTCGTCTGGAACTGAGATCCAACTACGAGCTTTTTAACCGCAGCAGCTTTAGTATACGCTATTGGAGCTGGAATTACCGCGGCTGCTGGCACCAGACTTGCCCTCCAATTGATCCTCGTTAAAGGATTTAGAGTGTACTCATTTCAATTACGGGGCCTCAAAAGAGTCCCGTATTGTTATTTTTCGTCACTACCTCCCCGTGCCGGGAGTGGGTAATTTGCGCGCCTGCTGCCTTCCTTGGATGTGGTAGCCGTTTCTCAGGCTCCCTCTCCGGAATCGAACCCTGATTCTCCGTTACCCGTAACAACCATGGTAAGCAAGTAACCTACCATCGAAAGTTGATAAGGCAGACACTTGAAAGAAACGTCGCCGGCTCGTGGCCATGCGATCAGCACAAAGTTATCCAGAGTCACCACACAATACGGGCCGAAACCCGATCGATCTTGGTCTAATAAAAGCACCCGTCGCCCAAAGGGCTTCAGGCTCACTGCATGTATTAGCTCTAGAATTGCCACAGTTATCCAAGTAGGAAGAAACGATCTAAGGAACCATAACTGATTTAATGAGCCATTCGCGGTTTCGCCTTATTTCGGCATGTACTTAGACATGCATGGCTTAATCTTTGAGACAAGCATATGATTACTGGCAGGATCAACCAGGTAATCGTTCAACTGCGCGTCCCGCCTGTCAAGCAGGCCGGACGCCGTTTTTGCGATGCCGAGGCCACCTTCAGGCGCCCCAGCACGCTTCGTTCTTGCAAAGAGTAGCACTTTGCACAGTCCGAGACGACGGCGTTCGAGCTCGCTACGGCGCCCTCCCCGAAGGGCCGGGTATCGCCACGCGGCAAGAAGCACGCAACATTCTCGATAGACTGGTTGTGTCGACTCGATCACGGCTTGCGGTTTCTCTTGAGCCCGCAGCACAGGTGGACCGACCGACACTTGCAACGTAGCCGAGACGGCAAAGCCGCCAGGCGACGGGTCACGCCCGCGCCTTCGGCGCTTTCGCATTTGACTCGTCCGAGGACGATGCGGAACACAACTCGATATCGTGGAGAAAGCGTCGTCCGACAACCAGCCCCTAACGCATCAAGCGGATGAGGCTGCAGACGTCAGCTGTGGGATCCACGGGAGCGATACCGGGGACACGCTTGACGGGCACGAAGCCCGCCGCATATCAAACACCCAGGTCGCTTTTGGGGGCGACTGCTCTCTGGGACCCCCATATAATAGCAGCGATAAGTTCCCAAATCTCCATGGGGCCGTACTCGTGCCACTTTCGACGAGCGTTTGGCGAAAATCGTGCCGCCTCGCAGCGCCGCGAGCGAGATGGAAAGCTTACGTCGGCAGCGCAATGCCGAAGTCGTGAAAGCGCAGCGCGTCGACCGAATGCGCGAACGGCAATCTCTCGCCTATGGACAGCGCGGTTTCCAGAACAATCGCCTTTCTGTGCCCCTACGGGGCCGCACGCTAGCGCGGCCCTTTCGCCGTTTCCGAGCACGAGTGCGACCGGCGCGGGCGGCGTGCTCGACACCCCGGCTGACGCCGTTTCGGACTTTGTCTCTTCGCGCGCTCGCGCCAACGCCGCGGCAAAACGACGACCTCTGCGCGGTTCTTTCCCGGTTCCCGGCGTGCTATAGTGCAGCCAGCCGGACGGTGGCGACGACTCAGTCGCGGCCGTGCGGTGGCTTGTACGCCAAAGTTGCGTGACGGGCGTCGAGCTCCCGCCGCGGCCCGGCTCAGGTGGTTTCGGACTTCTGTCTCTTCCGAGCGCTCGCGTCGTCGTGGGCACGATTCTCGAGTGCGGAGCGGTGCGCGGACACCACCACGAACACGCGCAAGCCGAAAACGGCACTACGGTACAACGTCGGCCAGGGCGGTACGGCCCCCTTATATGAGCAGCGATAAGTGACCAGATCTCCACGGGGCCGTACTCGTGCGACAAGGCGGCGTACTGCGCCGAGCCGAGCGCCAATATTTGGCCTTGGCACGGCCGATTTGAGCTCTCGCGATCGCCGCGGTACCGCCGCTCACCGATTCAAGGCACGCTAGCGCGGCCCCTTCGCCATTTTTCGAGTAAGAGTGCGAAAAGCGCGCGCGGCGTGCTCGTCGCCCCGGCTGACGTAGTCTCGGACTTAGTCTCGCTCACGCCGCCCCGGCTGACGTCGTCTCGGACTTAGTCGCGCTCACACCGCCCCGGCTCACGTGGTTTCGGACTTCCGTCTCTTCCGAGCGCTCGCGTCGTCGTGGGCACGATTCTCGAGTGCGGAGCGGTGCGCGGACACCACCACGAACACGCGCAAGCCGAAAATGGCACTACGGTACAACGTCGGCCAGGGCGGTACGGCCCCCTTATATGAGCAGCGATAAGTGACCAGATCTCCACGGGGCCGTACTCGTGCGACAAGGCGGCGTACTGCGCCGAGCCGAGCGCCAATATTTGGCCTTGGCACGGCCGATTTGAGCTCTCGCGATCGCCGCGGTACCGCCGCTCACCGATTCAAGGCACGCTAGCGCGGCCCCTTCGCCATTTTTCGAGTAAGAGTGCGAAAAGCGCGCGCGGCGTGCTCGTCGCCCCGGCTGACGTAGTCTCGGACTTAGTCTCGCTCACGCCGCCCCGGCTGACGTCGTCTCGGACTTAGTCGCGCTCACACCGCCCCGGCTCACGTGGTTTCGGACTTTCGTCTCTTCCGAGCGCTCGCGTCGTCGTGGGCACGATTCTCGAGTGCGGAGCGGTGCGCGGACACCACCACGAACACGCGCAAGCCGAAAACGGCACTACGGTACAACGTCGGCCAGGGCGGTACGGCCCCTTATAAGAGCAGCGATAAGTGACCAGACCTCCACGGGGCCGTACTCGTGCGACAAGGCGGCGTACTGCGCCGAGCCGAGCGCCAATATTTGGCTTTGGCACGGCCGATTTGAGCTCTCGCGATCGCCGCGGTACCGCCGCTCACCGATTCAAGGCACGCTAGCGCGGCCCCTTCGCCATTTTTCGAGTAAGAGTGGGAAAAGCGCGCGCGGCGTGCTCGACGCCCCGGCTGACGTCGTCTCGGACTTGGTCGACGCCCCGGCTGACGTAGTCTCGGACTTAGTCTCGCTCACGCCGCCCCGGCTGACGTCGTCTCGGACTTAGTCGCGCTCACACCGCCCCGGCTCACGTGGTTTCGGACTTTCGTCTCTTCCGAGCGCTCGCGTCGTCGTGGGCACGATTCTCGAGTGCGGAGCGGTGCGCGGACACCACCACGAACACGCGCAAGCCGAAAACGGCACTACGGTACAACGTCGGCCAGGGCGGTACGGCCCCTTATAAGAGCAGCGATAAGTGACCAGACCTCCACGGGGCCGTACTCGTGCGACAAGGCGGCGTACTGCGCCGAGCCGAGCGCCAATATTTGGCTTTGGCACGGCCGATTTGAGCTCTCGCGATCGCCGCGGTACCGCCGCTCACCGATTCAAGGCACGCTAGCGCGGCCCCTTCGCCATTTTTCGAGTAGAGTGGGAAAAGCGCGCGCGGCGTGCTCGACGCCCCGGCTGACGTCGTCTCGGACTTGGTCGACGCCCCGGCTGACGTAGTCTCGGACTTAGTCTCGCTCACGCCGCCCCGGCTGACGTCGTCTCGGACTTAGTCGCGCTCACACCGCCCCGGCTCACGTGGTTTCGGACTTGCGTCTCTTCCGAGCGCTCGCGTCGTCGTGGGCACGATTCTCGAGTGCGGAGCGGTGCGCGGACACCACCACGAACACGCGCAAGCCGAAAACGGCACTACGGTACAACGTCGGCCAGGGCGGTACGGCCCCTTATAAGAGCAGCGATAAGTGACCAGACCTCCACGGGGCCGTACTCGTGCGACAAGGCGGCGTACTGCGCCGAGCCGAGCGCCAATATTTGGCCTTGGCACGGCCGATTTGAGCTCTCGCGATCGCCGCGGTACCGCCGCTCACCGATTCAAGGCACGCTAGCGCGGCCCCTTCGCCATTTTTCGAGTAAGAGTGGGAAAAGCGACCGCGGCGTGCTCGACGCCCCGGCTGACGTCGTCTCGGACTTAGTCGACGCCCCGGCTGACGTAGTCTCGGACTTGGTCTCGCTCACGCCGCCCCGGCTGACGTAGTCTCGGACTTGGTCTCGCTCACGCCGCCCCGGCTGACGTCGTCTCGGACTTAGTCGCGCTCACACCGCCCCGGCTCACGTGGCTTCGGACTTGGTCTCTTCGAGCGCTCGCAGCCAGGTCGGGGCCGACGCCGACGTCTGCGTGGGGCTTCAACGATTCCCGGCGCGACGCAATGCAACTGCGCGCAGGATGCCAGCGACTCCGCCGTGGCCGTGCGGCGGTGTACACGCAGAAGTTTCGTGAAGGGGTATCGAGCTCCCGCCGCCCCGGCGGACGTGGTTTCGGACTTTAGCGCTCGCAGCGATCTCGCGGCGATCGCTGACGTCTGCGCGGTTTCAGGTGTGCTACGATGCAGCAGTCTGCCGCACGACAATTTACGGAAGCGAGTGCATTCCGCCCCGGCGGACGCGGCAGCGGACTTTGTGCCTGCGGGAGTGCTCTTGTTGCTGTAAAATTTGAACGGGTGCAGCTGCGCGAAGCAAGTGTACACATTTTCTCTCTCTCTCTCTCTCTCTCTGCCTCTGAGGCGACTGTAATTTTAATTTAAATGCAATTGGAGGCGGGAGCAACCTGATGAGAGTAGGCGGACTTCGGCACACCTTGTAGTTTAGAAATTGTTTTCAAGCTTTGAGGACATACACAATCGCGCCATCTGCTTTCCCCGTCTCTTTGGCACTTCATAGTGTGTGCAGCATGCTCTGCATTCCAAAGAAACGCGCCTGTTTCTCCCCCTCTCTCACGTTCTTCTTGTCTTTCTTGCTGCTCTTGTGAGAAGTTGCTATGCTCTTTACTCGCTGTAAAATAGAATGCTTGCGCGAGCCAACAACTTGCGTGTCTTTCTTTTTTTTTGTTGTTGTTGTTTTTTTCTCTCTTCCCAAGACGTTTCTGCCATTATTCACTAGCTCTCGTTCTTAGTATGCAACGGAGCGTTAGCTCGCGCCATCTACCTTTCTTTCTGTATGGCGAAGGCCGTAGGTTTTCCTAGTTCCGCACACAGATGGCGCGGATGCGTTTTCGCGCCAGTTTCGAACGACCTCGCTGTACACATGTTTCTCATTTAAAAGTTTCAAAGGGGCTTGCGAAAGGGCGTGGTCCTTTTTTCTTGCGCAAGGCTGAGCTTTCCAGCTGTGCTTAAGCTATGCTAGCATGTGTGCGTATGTGTGTGTGTGTGTGTGTGTGTGTGTGTGTGTGCGTGCGCGCGCGCGCGTGCGTGCGCGTGCATATGTGTGCGTGTGTGTGTATACACGCACACGGTAAAGATGATGGGGTAGCGCTATTTCTTTCTTTCTTTCTTTCTTTTTTAACAACACCTGTGCTCCACATGGCGATCTTCCTGCCCTCTATGTTTCCGGTTGGAAGGAGTGCGCAGCCTTTTCTATATTTATTTATTTTTTTTTTTTCATTCTCTTTCATTCGTACATGAGGCGCGCTACCTAATTCTAGCGGTCGAATCGACACGTTGCAATCCGTCCCGGCCTGTGCCGTATGAAAACTTTCAGTGGGCCTTGCGGTAAATAAAAGGAAATGAGGGAAATGCGCGTAGTGTATTACACTTGCGCACGGGCTTGAAACGAAGGCCTCAAAGAAAGCCGCCTTGAGCGGTCGCATTCAGACGGAAGTAAGCATTCCCCTTGCGCGTGTTTTCCGCTCGCCTGTTCCGTTTTCTACGAGGTTGCCTTCGTTGGTTTTGCCTTGCGAACAAGCTTGCGCTCGGGTCTCGTTTCTACGCGACGGCGTTTCGTTAACAGTGAAAGACTGAGGCGTCGCGAGTTGATTCGCGAGATAGAGAGCATAGAGTCTCTAGACGGGCTGGGTTTTATAAGATTGCCCACGCTGTTGCTGAGGTTACCAATGTCGCCAGGGCACCCACAAGGCAGTGGTACAATGGAGTGAAGTGAAAGACATCGCTTCTCGGCCTTTTGGCTAAGATCAAAGTGTAGTATCTGTTCTTATCAGCTTAATATCTGATACGGGTTCTATATGGACCCACGATATTAAACCTATTTTTGGAAGTTGGCGGAGTGCTTGAAGCCTGCTTCACCTCCGCCGCAGGTCGGCCCGGTATTGCACTACCTCCGGGATCGGCCCCCGCTCACTTAGGTGAGACTTCATTCAATCAAAATGAAGAACACAAGCTCGAAGCGAGCACTCACGTGACACGCACCATTCCCATACTATACGCAACGATGCCGGTGTTTCTGAACGATTGTCTGCTGTAATGAGCCACTTGGGGGGGGGGGGGGGGGGAAGGGTGATTAGCCGTGGGTTTTGCAATCAATGTAAGTCCCACTCAAAGCCAACACTGCATTTTGGAGTTCACTATCGCTTTGATCCGTAAACGACAGCAAGCTCGCCCTGCGAAAATCCGCTGCCCTAGTGGAAGAAAGGTTCCCTATGAAACAAAAATGGAGTGCCCGATTTCCGGCAACATTTTCGCTGCAGTGGGACCGAGCGCCTCGAAAACAAACTTGTCGTATGGCCAAGTGTGGCGAAATATATTCAAGGGTTCAGAGGTGCCTCAGCTTTCCAACCTGTATGTTATGAATACCTGTTGCTACCTTTTCGTCATCATCATCCTGCTGGCTACGACCACTGCAGGGCAAAGACCTCTCCCATTATTCTCCAAGCACCCCGGTCACGTGTAAGCCCGGTCACGGTCGCCGTCTAGTGCCTGCGCCCTTCCTAATCTAATCTGCCCTCCTAAATTTCCGCCACCCCGTGCTACGCTTCCCTTCTCTTGGAATTCAGTCGGTAACCCTTAATTGATGATCTTCCCCCCACATTGCATGCCCTGCGCACGCCCATTTCTTTTTCTTGGTTTAAACTAAGGTGTCATTAGCTCGCGTTTGTTCGCTCACCCCCCGAATCTGCTCTATTCTTATCCCCCGTAGCGCTACACCCATCATTCTTCTTTCCAAAGCTCGTCGCGTCGCCCTCAGTTACCCTTCGGTAATCCTTAAGGTCCTTCGTTGCGGCACTCGCGGCATCTTTCTCATTTAAATAAGGCTATTTCGTTCAGTTTTGGGGGAAAACTCAATGAGCTAGGCGCGATTGTGTCCCCGGCGCCGCTCTCAACAAGATGGCGGCGCCCAGGCTTTTTGCCTGGTGGTTCGGCTTGACGCAGAACACGCCTGCAGGGCAGTGAAGCCGCATTGAAGGGGCAACGAGCGGCGCAGTGAAGCGCATGCTCGGGCGAAAAACGCGAACATCAGCCAAAAATACAACCAAATGGCCAAATACGAATTTCCGTTATGGGAAATTGGAGTTCAGTTGGCGCGTTGCGCTCGCCTAAGGTAAAGAACATAAATGCGAGTGCCACATCAGCCAAGTCAATGCTGAGGATCGCGTATCATTTCTTATTTATTTTTCCCCTTGCCTCCTGGCCTGCGTGGCCCTAGCGCGCATGCCCACGAAAGTAATGCAATAAGGAAAACGCGAAATCATGCGGTGACGGCTGTATCATATCCATTGTGCGTGCTTTGTTCTTTTTGGACTACAGTGGTGTGCGTTATGAGAAAGTTTCAGTGACCAGCGAACCTATATTTAGAACCACATTTACGGTTACTGCTAACAAGCTGCGGGTAGGTGTTTTTTTTTTCTTTCTTTCTTTTTTTCGCTACCAACGATGGGTTATCGCAACCGCGATCGGTTGTGCTAGACGCGTTCTTGCCAAACGTTGGCTCTATACGCGACCCGTGACGCGTGGTCGGCACATTCAAGCAGTCCATTGCAAACCGTTCCAAGAAGAAGGATGCTAGCTCCACGTTCCGCCGGGAGCGCTAGTTCGAAGATTGTACTTTTAGACCCTCGAGGAAGCACCGCCATCCCACGTTTTCTATAACGCGCTAAGACTCAGAGCGACAGCGACCACTTGTCTTTGTCAATATCTCGGACACACTTTTTTTTTTTTCTTTAATCCAGATCGTCAGACGAGCCCGCGTTCACGCGCACTCGCTCTCTCCGATAAGCAGGGTAGCTCGGTTGGGGTGTTGTAGGGCCTCGCGCATGCGCTGCTGAGTTCGTCGCTTCGCCGGCCGGTCGACGCTGGCGCGGTACTGGTAATCAACTTCGACGGGCATGGTGAAACGTCACTGTGAAACGTCACGACTAGCAATGCAATGTGTTTGCGAGCAATCGGAGAAATGAGAGAGCCCCTGTAGATTAGTGGAAACGTTCCTCCAAGTATTACGTTTGCAATTTGCGCCTACGAACATGAACTAGACAAAGGAAATGATCTGTAGCCGCCTTCACTTCATAAAATTCCCGTACGAAGAAATTTGCGTGCGCACGTGATCTCCCGCATGAAACCAGACGATAGGTTAATTTTAGCCGTTCATTTCGATTTGCCGAATGTAAACCGGAACACTTTCTCCACGCGCTCTTGAGGTTTGAATGACAATCAATGACATGCTTTTTTTATATATTTTTGTTTGTTCTATCTGGAACCAAAAGAATTCAGAACGCCATTTCAATCTTAGATTCGATTCACGCCTTGCGTTACGTCACCCCTGGCATATCTGATGAACACGCTCTGCTGTTAAGCTTCATGATCACGGCATTAAAAGTCGCCACTTCCCGAACGTTTATCGAGCCGATGATGAACCGTATGCTGGATTCTTATTGTAATGAGTTTATAGAAAGTTTTATACTTCTATGGCTAGCTTCAAGGAAAGGAAAAACATCGCTCAGCATTGTATAACGCATAACAACAACAACGAAAAATCTGCAGGTTATTCATACTACAATGAGAACACTAGGAATACTGAAAAAGATGAAATCTAGACATGCTGCAAGGAGCCAACAAATGCAATTGAACCAACGAACTGAACTGCAATTATTTCATCAAGACATGCCCCGAAAAAACGTGGCCACTATCAATGCTCATTTCAAAGCTGTTTTTTTTTTTTGTTTGTGACGGATAATAATTATCTTCCCAATGGCTGATGTGAAAATTTCAGAGCGCGGCATTTTCGAAATCTCAAGGCCCCGGCTGCTTTCTCTCTTCTTTAAATATGTTCCGGGTGGCAGATGGAGAAAAGTTTCGCGCACATAATTTAAAAGCCTGTAGCTGATTTTCTTGAAGAACACAAAGTGCTGACAGACCACCAAACAAGACAAAATTGAATCGGTATTACGCGCGATGATTTCGCACCGCAGTAACAAAAGGGTAACAAGCGGACGTTCATTTCGTGGTGTGTATTTCACGTCTCTCACAATAATAATAAAAAGAATGCTACTGCATAAATTAGCTTTTCCCAAACTGGATGGTTTCGATCAGCTTCCTTAAATTGAGTTGGCGTTGATTGAGCAGGTGCGGGCCTCGGTTGTTTAAGATTTTTGTAAATGGCATCATTACTGGATAGATGCGGACGTCTGCGTGATGTGTGAAACTCGCTTGAGGATCAAGGGAGAACCCCCCCCCCAAAAAAAATCATGTCATGGTGACACAAGTGGCACATGAGTACTGTTATCGGGAGGAAAAAAAAAAAAGGAAAACCGGCACGTACTAGGGAGACACTCCTCTTACACGTGAAGCTCCAAACAAATTGTTTTTCTTGAGACGCTCTATAAAGCTCCTCAAACGCAGCACCCGT
>NW_027225704.1:52500-65000 GCF_038994185.2 Dermacentor albipictus | reverse complement strand
TTCCCTAGGATTGAATTAATAGCAATCGGACGGTACTTGTTTTCTTCTGTTTTACCGTCAGATTTTGTTTTCGGTATAAGAATCACTTTTGATTGTTTCCACCGTTCGGGAAAGTGGCCTTCTCTTAGGCATGCGTTGAATAGATTTAGGAAAAAAAGTTTATGCTTGTCATATATTGCTTGAATAAATGTGGTTTTCAAATTGTCAGGGCCTGGTGTTACATCTTTCCTAAGATTTTTTACAATATTAGTAATCTCTGCTTCTGTAAAAGAGAGGTCGTTGTTGGGTATGGTAGCATCTTCGTTAGTTGTTTTTTCGAGTATGTTTTCTCCTATTTCTTCTCTGATTTCGTTTAATTCTCCCTCTTGTACACTGTCTTCTATGACATCCCCTACCCAATTAGGGTATAAACTATCTAATAGGTACTCTACTGTTTCTTTTATTGACATGGTAAATTCTCCGTTCTCTTTCTTGATGCTGCTAAATACAACACTAGTTTTTATTTGATTTCTTGCTATTTTATATGGTAAATTGAATGGGTTTTTTGTTGTTTTGGTACATAATATTTTCCAGCTGTTGTTTTTAGCTTCTTCCAACATATTGTTATAAACGTCGTGTTCTTTATAGTATTCTTTTTTAAATTGTTGCCTTATATCACCTTTGGATCTTTGATATCTCCTTCTATATGCTCTAACTCTCTTCCTTTCTATTTCTAACTCGTTTGTCCACCACGGGTTAGTTTTTTGTTTTGGTGGTTGTTTTTTCTTTCTGTATCTGCTTTCCAGTTCTTCAATTTTTTCGTAGAGGGTGGTTACGACATTTTCAATATCATTAGCATTATTAATCTGGCTTTGTATTTCCGTAAACCATTGATCCTTCTGCAAATGTTCGATTATTTTTGTTTGACCTTTTAATGTTATACCATAACTTTCCAACGGTTCTACGTTTTTTATTACTATTTTAATATACCGATGATCGCTATTATTATGATTTTTTAGAACTTCCCATTGTGCTATGTTTGTATATAGATTGTCGTTCGTTATACTAAGATCAATCCAGCCTTTTGCTCTTTCTGTTCTAAATGTAGGTGGCGAGTCTTTTTCATTGAGGATTACTAAGTTGTGTTTTATTATGAACTCTAAAATTACTTCCCCTTTTTCGTCATTAGCTTGGCTGCCCCACATTTTGTTTTTTGCATTGAAGTCTCCTGTAATTAGAATTTCTGTAAAGGTAATGGTATTTATTACCTTCTCTATCTTCGATAATGCTTGACCTACATTTTCGTGGGGGGGACAGTAACAGTTAATAATGAGCAGTTCTCTGGTTCCTTTCGCAACTTTTGCTGCTATTATTTTCTGTTCGATTACTATGGGGAATATGCTTATGTCCTCTTTATGTATAATTATTGCCGTTTTAGGTTCTTTCTCGAATGCGACTATTTTGTTTTTTATTGGAAATCCTATTACCTTGTTATTTAGAGCGTATGGCTCCTGGACGATTGATATGTCTATTTGCTCTTCTTGTTGAAAATTGTTTAGCGACTGATTCGCTTTGTAGGCTCTCGCTAGATTAACCTGGATTATTTGCATTTCAGTAACGTTAGCCATTGTTATAATGTTGTAAATGGTGTTGTTCTGTCTTAGGTCAAGCGGGCTAGAAGTCTTCGCTTCTCAAGTTCGAGTTTATCCCGGTAAACCGGGCATTCCCACGACATCATAGAATGATCTCTTTCTTCTTCTGTTCCTTCCAGTTCGCATACTCTGCAATAGGGATCATTCTCGCATTCGCTCTGGTGGTGACCCTCCTGTCCACAGTTCACGCAGTGTCTTGCTGCTTGACAATCAGCAGAACTGTGTCCGTGTTTTGCACACCTTGTGCATCTCGGCATGTAGACGTGGTCAAAGATGGGGCATCTGCTCCATGCGACATTAAGGAAGTTCTTGCCCTTGACTGCAGTGAATCCCCTCCTGTTTAAGCCTAGCACAATTGTATCTCCTTGCCGGCCTTTCCATCTTTTTTTTCACAAGTATGTCCTCAGGGTTGCATTGAAGGTGGTTTTGTTCGATTATCTTCTCTTCCAGTCCGTTAGTTTCCATATCTTCATCGATGCCAATTACCTTGATGTGGTATCTGATTTCTTTGGGTGTTCTGATGTGGAGGTTCCTCATTTCGGCTTTCCTTTGGATATGCTCTTGTAGTTTAGCGGACGCTTCTTTGGAGGTTGTCGTGAGAACGACTCCCTCCCTACCTGTTCTCATGGTTGCGTCTCGTATGCCCAACTGAAGTGGGTCAATGTTCTTTTTGATCAGTGTTTCGACCTCCTTTTTCTTCATGTTGTCTGAGGTGACAACTAGTGCGTAGGAGGGTTTGGCTGTTGCCTCTTTTTCTATGTCTTCCTGGGCTGGTTCGTGGTTCTCGGTTTTCTTTTCTACTTCCACTCTTTTCTCTAGTTCCTTTATTCTTCCTTCTTGGTATGAGATTTCTTGCCCCTGTTCGATTATGATGTTCTTGATCTTCGAATGCTCGGATAGGATTGAGTCGATTTGTTTCAACACTTCTTCATTTCCACCGCTAATTGTGGAAATTTTGATGAGGGCTTTCATGATGGCCCTATCTGCTTTTCCCAGCTTGGATAGGACCAAGTGTCTCTCTCCTTTCTTTGTTTCGTGCGGTGGTTGTATTTGCACGTCATCCAATTTTGGGATCTGGCTTTGTTCCTTGATCTGCTCGGTTTCTTTGGGGTCGTCATTTTCCTCTTCGTGTTCGTCTTCGTCCCAGGAATCTTTAACATCTGTTTCGTTTCCTCTTGTGAAGTTGTCTTCAGGTGACTTTCGGTGTCTTCCTTCCTTATCTTCAAAGTCGTACCATGGGACTTCGTCACTGAGGATTTGGTCCTTCTCATTAGTCTTCACATTTTCTCTTGTCTGTGACATGAGTTCTTGCTTGCTTTCTTTTCCTTTCAGTTTCTTCTTTGTTTTCTCTTTCTTCTGTTCGTCGGAAGCTGCTTGAGGGTTGCGCTGTCTTGGTTCGGTACCAGACATTGGTGGTCTCCCTTTGGCTCCTGATGTTGATGGTGTGCTTGTTCGTGACACCGTCTCGCCTTCTTCAGGGGCTCTTTGGGTTTGCCGCACCTTGAAATCGTCCCGTGTAGCCTGTGCTACTGTCTTTTTACTTTTGAGAGATTGCATTTCTTTTCTCTGGTTATTCCGCCGTTTTTGGCTTAGAAGTGCTTTTGTGTTGGCAACCTTGTGCTTTTAGCTTACTTGAAGCTTGTCCTTGGCACCACACGTCTTTTCACCAATTTTTGGGAAAAAGTTCGCACTTTAGCCAAATTTAGCGGAATATAGTCGCCTTGTCAGGCCACCATGGGCAAGTTTTCAACCTTGACAGAAATGGCGTATTTTTTTTCGGCGTTCCACTTCAAGTAGCGACTTCGCGCTTTTTCCTATCACTATCTACACATTTTTCTGATTCATTTGGTACCAAAACCGTGATTCTAGGCCCGAAACTTGCGAAGTTATGTCGGTTTTCACTTGGAAGTTCCGAAATCCAAAATGGCGGCGCCCATGTTCTGGCGGGAGACCATGCCCGCCTAGGGTCGAAAAACTGCTTTTTTCTTCAAACTTCTGCAATCTCTTGCGACGAAACTTGTTGATTCGCACTCGCGTTCACTCAAGGAGTCTCCAGACACCGGAATTCCGTTTGTAGGCTCCTTATTTGTTGATATTCGGCGATCGTGGCCGTAATGGCCGCCGTGGGGCCTTGTTTACAACAAGAAATCACAGATTTTTGCTGTTTCTTGGCCGATTTCGATGCGGTTTTCGGTGTCTGCAGGTTCTCGGAGTGTTTAGATAAGAGGAGTGTCAAAGGGTTTGCATGTACTCACTCTTTTGATGGGTGAAATCCGGAAAAAACCCGCTGCCTTGAAAACGGCCGGCCCGAGCCCCTCGGCGGCGATGATGATAGTAGTAGTAGATAGGGACATAAAAATTGTGTTGGGCAATAAGAATTAATCAGAAATGAAATAATTAAAACAAGAAACTAAGCCCTGCCTGCTGCACCTAAGTATTGCAGGCTGCCGAATTAGAAAAATAAATGAAAATGACGTGGTCAAATAAATTTTGTAAAGAAGAAAAAAAATGGGGGGGAGTCTACCACCAGGGGAACCACGGCCAAGGGAGCGGACGGCTGCGGGATTTATTATTCTTAAATACGGTACATGGTGCAATATTGTTTGTCTTGACTTACAATAATCTTCTTTTTCTTGATGTTGCATGCATATTTATACAATATTTATTAGACTTGTCTTTTCTTGACGTACAATGTTTTTTTTTTTTTTTCCTTGCTGATATCTTGTCTTTCCGGTTGTCATCTGTTGTCTTGTGTTGCCGATGTCTTCGTCTTCTTGCTTCTGGTATCTTCTTTCCAGACTGGAATGTAATGTTTTTTTTTTTTTTCTCTTATTTCTACCGGCTTCCGCAGCCTACAGAGGTTCAGATTAGTTTATCTGCTTAGCTGAATGACACGATTGTAGGTCTTAGAAATATTCCTTCTCGCTCTTTTCCTTTATTCGAGTCTGTAATCAATTTTTCAGCTCGTCTTCATTTTTTACAAAGTGTTTAGTTCGTTTTTCTTTCTTTTACATGATACTTTTGTACATGTATATATATCACATACCCGATCGCAAATATATATGTTTACACCTTCATGCATGTGAATGTGCGTACCCTTTATACACCCTAACATATGAGTGTGGTATGTTTCTTCCTATTTCTTACTTATTGATTTCCTCAGTTATTTATTAATGGCCTAATAGTTTAAGTTTTATGGTCTGCATTACGATTCTATAGGGATTGAGAAGATCAGATTCCGGAGGAGATTGAATTGATTCTTCTAACTCCATGGAATGGGGTTGAAACTACAGGAAAAGATTAGTTCTGGCTTGGTTTGACATCCCTGCCATCAGTATCACAGACCTTTGAAGAAAGGCAGTTCGAGTATCTGGGTTCAGTTCTGACATTGTCCAACCTATTTATATAGGATGATTATTTTTTTTGTTTTCCTGTGAGCCTCTCATTACTCAGGTGGTAGCCGAAGCCGTCATACCCTTTCATTCGAGGACTCAACAGTTGGTAAATCTGACTTCGGTGGTAACCAACACCGTCATACCGAATAGGGCAGTTGATGTTTATCTGCTTCGGTGCTAGTGCTGATCGTCATACCGATTACGTCAGATGTGTTTTTGGGTTTTTTTTTTTTTTCAAATTTTCATATGATGTGTTCGATTCCTGTTTTATACCTTTACTTCGGTGGTGGCCGCGGCCGTCTTACCGTTTCAAGGTATCGTTTTTGTTGGATTGTTCGGTGGTAGCCAAGCCGTCGTACCGGGTTGGGGAAAAGTCGTTGATTTTATTCCTCGGTGATAGCTTGACCGTCTTACCGAAGGTGTCAGTGAATATTTCGTTTTTCGAAACTGCCAGACGATTGGTCTGCTATATGATAGCTTGATGGGATGAGATGATGGTTTATATTGAGCTGAGAATAAGTCCTTTTGGACTGTTGTTGGGCTAAGGTCTAATGCCTACGTAAGGCCTTTTAGTTGTTTATTTCTTGATTTTTTTTTCTTTTCTCCATCCGTGGTGTTATTTTATTTATTTATTTATTTAATGACTTTCGACAAACTAAACAAACAATTGTTGTTTTTTTTTTTAGATTTTATAATTTACTTCTTCCACCATCTCCTCCAAAATCGCAATCGCCTCCCCATCCCTTAGAATTTCAACTTTTTTCTTACTATATCCATGCCCAAATTTCATTTTTAACTTATCGCGGTACTTTCTAGTTATTTGACATTTTTCTAAATAATGTTCGAAAGAGTCGGCTTCTTCTCCGCAAATACATATCTTATTTTGCCTAATTCCGAACCTCTGCAGGTAGTGCGGAAATCGGCCATGACCTGTCATGAATTGAGAACTATTGTGATTGGCCAAAAATAAGGTTGGAATTTCAGTGATGTTTTTAATCCAATCTTTGATATAACTTTTTTGATAATTGGATTCTTGACTCCATTGACCATTCCATTTAACATATACTTGTTTGTTTAACTGAGAACTAATGAATTTTTTGGAAATGGGTAAATCTATTTTTTCCCCGTACCGAATGGCTTTTTTGGCTAGGTCATCTGCATATTCATTACCCATGTTCCCACTATGCCCTTTTATGAATGTTAATATTATTTTATGATCCTTGTTTACTTCACCAATTTTTTCCTTTATATTCTGTATATATGGGTTTAAGTTATCCGAATTATTAATTCCTTGTAATGTTGAAAGGCTATCTGTAATAATTTGGTAACTTTCTTTATCTTGTTGTTCTGCTATATATTCTAGTGCCTTGGTTATTGCTATAGCTTCAGCTTCGAAGTTGTTGTTATGATTACCTAATGCATACTGTTTTGTTGTAATTATGTCTGAAAAGTTTTTAAAAACTATGAATGCTGCTCCTGGGTTGGTCGTATCACACGATCCGTCTGTAAAAATGTTATAAGTAGCAGTCAAGTCTATTTTTGTACTGAAGGAAAATTTTACTTTATTCGCCGGATGAATTTGCCACTTGTCTACGATAGTTATTATTTTCTCGTTTGTGAACGTTTCATTGTTCCAAGTAAATGGTTTCTCTCTATGTAAAATGTTAAACATTTCATTTTCTTTCTCTATTGTCAAATTAACTGGAGGTATATTTGCTAACACATTTAATGCACTGTTTGCGACTGTTTTATATGCTTTTGTTATGGCTAATAAAGGTTTTCTTTGAATGGATCTTAGTTTTTTTACAATTAATGAGATATTTCTATACCATATTGGGGAAGCATAGGTTATTATACGTTCTATTCCCCTTTTGTAAATATCTCTCATTTGTTTACCTTTAATTCCTTTATTTTTGCCGGTAAACCTATTCAGATTATAAGTGAGAGTCATGACTTTTTCTTTTATGTATTCTAGGTGTTGGATGAAAGTGAAGCTTTCATCGAAGATTACCCCTAAAATTTTTATTTTGTTTACTAATTGAATTTTCTCTCCCCCTAATTTCAATATTGGAGGGCTTTTCTTGTATTTTCCTTTTAAAATTATAAATTGCGATTTTGCCGGGTTAAACTCAATGTTCTTTGCTTTTCCCCAATTTTCTACTATTTGCAGAGTTTTATTGGCTGTCTCCTGAAGTTTTCTTTTAGAATCCCCTTTTATTATTATTGTAATATCATCTGCGAACGCTTGTAAGTAAGCATTTTCGGGAAGTTTCTTAATTAGTAGGTCGGATATCATAAGTGTCCATAATAGTGGGCTTAAAGGAGATCCTTGTGGAGAGCCCTGTTTAATCTTATATTTTATTTCTACTTCCCCGTTTTTGTATATTATGAATCTTTCCCTCATGATTGCTTCCAGTAAATCCGCCAGATTATCTGGACATTTATGTTGAGTTAAATATTCTAAAATGATTTTTATGTTAATGGAATTAAATGCATTTTTGATGTCTAATGAAATTAATATTACTGCTTGCTTATCTAATAATGCTTGCGTTACCTTCTTTTTTATACTCTCTAATGCATGAGTAGTGGATGTTAAGTGTTTAAATCCATATTGATTTCTTAATAGTAGTTTCTCCTTATTCAAATAAAAATATATTCTATCCTTTAGGAGCTTTTCTAAAACTTTACCAAAGATCGAATTTATAGCGATTGGTCTGAAATCTCCAGGATTTTCAAGACTTTTCTTTTTCGGGATTAATATTATTTTTGACTCTCTCCATTTTTTAGGAAAGTATCCCAACTTTAAACAACTGTTAAAGAGGGCCTGGAAAAATTCTTTGTGTTTCTTATACATTATTTGTATAGTCCCTGTTCTTAGCCCGTCTGGGCCTACTGCTATATCTTTTCTTAATTTATATACAACCGAATCTATTTCCTGTTCCGTAAATGGAACATCTTCTATTTCCTGTTGTTTTTTATTTAGTCCTTCGTTGCAACTTCCTTTTACATTTTCGACTCCTATCTCAGAGATTGTGTATAATTTTTGCAATATATATTCTACAGTCTCTTTTAACGTTTTTGTTGACGAATTATCCTCTTTTTGTATGCTACTTATTATTATTGGGGTTTTCAGCTGGTCTCTAGACAACTTGTATGCTAAATTAAAAGGATTTTTTGTTACTTTGGATATAAAATCATCCCAATTTTTGCTCTTTGCCTTAGCCAAATTTTCCACGTATGAATCGTGTTCTCTATAATACTGATTTTTGTAAATGTCTCTTAAATCTCCTCTACATTTTTTATATCTCCTTTTCATAGCCTTGACTTTTTTCCTTTGTATTTCTAACTCTAAGGTCCACCATATTTTGCCTGGCTTTTTCTCTTTCGTGAATCTCTTTTGATATTTTTTGAATAGTTCCTCTAAAATATTATATAATTTATTCACAATATTTTCAATGTCTTCTGAAGAGTTAAGGTTCCTCGTCTCTTTCTCCCAATCGATATTTAGGAGTTCTTCTAGCGCTTTTCTTTCTCCTTCCTTTGTTGTTTTAAATATTGGAGCACACTTTGTTTCCCATAGTTGAATTTTTATGTATCTATGATCGCTTCCCGTTGAATCTTCAGTTACTTTCCATTTTTTTATTTCTGTGAACATACTTGCAGAGACTATTGTTACGTCGATCCAACTTTTTCCTCTATTACAATCGAAAGTTGGTTCACTATTTCTATTATTTAGAATTATTAGGTCATTTTTAATTATAAATTCCAGTAATTCCTCTCCTCTATTATCTGTAATGTTCCCTCCCCATGTAGTATTCTTTGAATTAAAATCTCCTGTAATTATTACATTCCTCGTGTGTGCTGTTTGGATTATTTCTTCAATCCTAGCTAAAAGATACTGTATATTTTCTTTGGGAGGGAAATAGCAATTTATTATTAGGGTGTCCTTACTATTTAAGTTAGTTCTAAATGCCACTATTTTGTCATCTAAGATTAGAGGGAACACTGGAATTTTTTCTGTATGTATTATAGCTGCGGCTTTCGGGTTATCTTTTGAAGCTAATATCTTATGTTTCATTGGGAAACCAATAATTTTTCCTTTTAGGTTGTATGGCTCTTGAACTAATGAGATATGATGAGATTTATCTTTTTGATATTGACTTAAAGATTGATTTGCTTTAAATGCTCTTGCTAAATTAATTTGAATTATTTTAAATTTTTCTTTACCTAAAGATGTCTTTATGGATGCCATTTTTGGATTTTTTTTTTCAAACAACAATACCTAAACAGAAATAGATACAATAAAGTTTTTAACAGTACTTACTGTTTTGTCTTCCTGAAAGCAGTTTACTCCTGCAAACCGGTCTTACTTGGTTGTTCAGCACGAGTCCCATTGGGACTCCAGTCGAGAACGCCATTCTTTTGCTGTTGGACACTCGTTGTCCTCCATTGAATGCGAGTAATCCTCTTTGCCCTCTCTATGGCATGCCGGACAAAATTGCTCTTCCGACCGGCACTGCTCTGGGGGATGATTTCTTGCACAATAGATGCAGCATCGGACACTGCTCCTGCAGTATTTTTCAGGGTGTCCAAATCTTGCGCAAAACCTACAGATTACTGGATGATTGTTATCATATAGGGCTACCTTAAGCCATCCAATGTTCAGGGAATCTTTGTTTCTTAGTTGCTTCCAAATATTGGCAGTCGTCTTGATCACTGTGATGTTGTTTTTCTTCCTGTTAACATATTGAGTTGTCACTTCGATGTCGGAGGGACTTCCTGTAAGTTGGTTTTGAGCCATTATTTTTTGTGGAATGTCTTGTTTTTCCATTCCCTGATCGATTCCTACTATCTTGAAGGAAGGTTTTTTGGGACTAGCGACTTGAATTTCGATCTTCGAGGCTTCGGGAAGACGTTTGATCTCTGTTTGGATGTCCTCCATTGCTTTTTTGTTGGTTGAAGTAATTCGAACCCGGGGGCCCTGCGTTTTAATTTGGGCATTTGTGAGTTTGAAAGTAGCTGGGTCAATGTTTTTTGTCACTGTCTCCATTATTTGTTTTGGAGTTAGCGCTTCATCTGTGCTTGACAGCAAGATGGACGACTCTCTTTCGGTGTCAATCGTTCGGGTCCCTTCAGCAGGGTGATGTTTCCCTACCACCTGTGAGTAGGTGGGTTTGCCCGAATGCTGGTGGGTTGTGTCCTTCAGTAGTTGAAGTTGCGCAGTAAGTGCCTCTTTTTGCAATGCAAAGTCAAAAAGAAGTGTTTTCACTTCTTGAAACGCTTTCATTAGTTCTGCACATGTTGCAGATTTCGCTCCTTCCCTTTGTGCATTCATTAGAGCCTTGTAAAAAGCTGTCTCATTGACATGAATGTCATTTGTTACTTGACTTGTTTTCCTAGTCGGAGCCTCATCGCCATCACGGTTTGCGTGAGTGCTACTACTTTGTCTAGTCGGGCTTTGCGGAGCTTCAGCAACATCGTGTTCATCTTCATTCGTTACGGTGCTGTCGGAAGTTTCTTCATCTGAGTCCAAATGAAGTGGGCCCAGTTTCTTCTCTTTCTTGTAATGGTGTTTCCCCGCATATACTGGTTGGTCGTCTTCGCCCTCGGTGGGGTCATCGGTAGAATCCCAGTCTACATGTTCACTCCATGGATCTTGTGGTTCGTTGGTACTGGGTAGAAATGGTTCAGAGGATTTCTGTTTGGCATCTTTGAGGAACTGTGATTTGTTCAGCGTTTTCTTGGTGTTTGACGACGATCCCGAGTTGCGTGGATCTTCCTTGTTGTTGGAGAATTGAGCATCTCCATTGTTCCTCCCTTGAGGCTTGGGCAACTGCGAAGTCTTTGTTTTGGTTGATTTCCCAATCTTCTTCATTTTGGGGCTGATTTACTAAGTCACTGTCGCGAAATACTTGACTTCTTTGTTGTTGAAGAATGGTTCTTTTATTTCCTATTGCCCCTTTGAAAAATGCTGATGCTTCACTGCAAAGCTTTTTGGTCACGTGTTCTTACATCATGTGTTTTGTCTTTATGCATATGAACCCATAGGAACGTTCACAATTGCCCCTTTGCAAAACCGAGATGCTTCCCCGCAATGCTCAAAGTTGTCCATATACGGAGAAGTCTCTTGAATATTGGTTGTCCCTGCTCTGGTGCCTTTTGCCCCTTTGCAAACTGTGAATGCCTACCGCATGGCTCGGGGTTGTCCGTATCCTATAGGCATTCAGGGTCTACTTGTCCACACTCTCAGTAGACTGTGACTCCCAACATGGCAGCCCCCATAGACAAAGGGTGAAAAACACTCAATTTCGCATGCAAATTCGAGCACTTCTACACAGAATACATGCAAACTAATGGTTTTGAATTGTTCCTCGGAGTCTGCTGAATACGTTCATACAAGTATTTTTCCTCTATTGCACTTGATAAGGGCAGATGGGAAAGGATTCTTTTGTCAAAAATACGGTACTTGAATTAGCCAACGGTTTGTTTGCCCACGTTTAAGCAAGAAAATATGCTAATTGGTTAAATATTCACCGAAACTGCTGTTACCTTTATGTAGTCTAAGCTACAAAGAACTCGTGGATGCAATTCTACGTCTCTACGTTTGGTATTTGGCAAGATGGGAACGGATTAAAAACACTGAATTCCTGCAATCGGGAATTGCTTGTATGAGGCCCCACACGTGGGAATTAAGAATTGCTAATAATTAAGAAAATATGGTGTCAATCTTTATAATTTTGGTATGCACGTGATCCTGGAACCTTCGCGAATCTATTTCAATAGTTTAGAATGCTGTAAAAGAGGAATTACTCACCCTTTTCAGCAAAAGATCAGGAGCCTTGTGAATGCAGGTCCGGTCGCCTGGCCCCCTGGTGGCAGAACTCAGTAGATAGGGACAGTGGGAATCTCGTTAATCCATTCATGCGCGTCACTAATTAGATGACGAGGCATTTGGCTACCACAAGAGAGTCATAGTTACTCCCGCCGTTTACCCGCGCTTTTTTGAATTTCTTCACGTTGACATTCAGAGCACTGGGCAGAAATCACATTGCGTCAGCACCGTCAACGGCCCTCGCAATGCTTTGTTTTAATTAGACAGTCGGATTCCCCCGGTCCGTGCCAGTTCTGAGTTGGCTGTTTTCTGCCGGCCGAAGCAAGAACCTCAGGCGCGAAGCCCACGGAAATTGCACAGCTGTGGCTTTCCACAGGAAGGTCCCGACGCTGGTCCGGGCTCGGCCGCACCGCTTTTTACGGCGGCGAGCCTCGCCCAGTCCCGGTGCAGTGCCGTTCCTGCTTCTGGACCCCAGCCCGACCGGCTCAGCCCTCAGAGCCAATCCTTTTCCCAAGGTTACGGATCCGTTTTGCCGACTTCCCTTACCTACATTGGTCTATCGACTAGAGGCTGTTCACCTTGGAGACCTGCTGCGGATGTGGGTACGGTCCGGCACGAAAATCACACTCCCTCACTCGGATT
>NW_027225704.1:35000-50000 GCF_038994185.2 Dermacentor albipictus | reverse complement strand
AAACACCACCGAGGCAAAGATCGCCTTAGCAGCGCGCCGCTTCAGCGGGCACCGCAGGGGCGACTAAAACCTGGCGGGAGGCATCGTCTCGTGTAGCGTCGCCCCTGCCCCAACTGGAGTGGCCCAGTCTTAAGGGGACAGAGACTGCGAAGCACTTGGACCGACGGCGGACTACGACGGAACGCTTCAGCTCGGCCAACGCTCTCGAGGGAGACATTTTCCGTCTCGCGGCAATTCTCCGCCGTGCCGTGCTCTTCTCGCTCGCAGACGGCGCTCTCGCGTCGAACCGCTTTCGGGGGCCACCCTTCTCCTCCCCGCTCCTCGCACGAATCTGCCGATTCCCATTCGTGCGACGAAGCCCGGAAGGGCGCCCACACAGCTGCGGTGACGTGAGCGAGCGACCAGCTCTGGAGCTCGACGTACTCCGAAGGCAAACAACGCAAATTGCGATCGCTTCCGACTCTCTCGCAAAGGTGCGCGCTACAAGGCAACAGACGTTCGCGCCTCGAGCTTGGACCGCTCTTTCCCTGCAGGTATCCGACTCCATCCTGCGGCGGTCTTGCCAGAGGCGCGCACTCGTCACGCTGCAGTAGTAATGCCTCGTTTCCGTCTCTTCGAAGATTTGGCACGACGGCTCGCCACCGTCTCCTTCTCGTGAGGTTGCTGGCGCGTGGCTTCAGCGCTCAACGTACTGTCCATGATGCCGACGCGGTCAAAACGAGTCGACGGACGCACGTTCCCTGTGCGCCGAAGGCTCTCTTGATATGTGATCCGACCCTCAGACAGACGAAGCCAAGGGAAGACCCAAGGCCGCAATGTGCGTTCAAAGAATCAGTGCTCAGTGTGTCCTGCAATTCACACCAAGTCTCGCAGCTGGCTGCGTTCTTCATCGACCCGAGAACCGAGTGATCCACCGCTTAGAGTCGTGAAAAATAGTTTGTTCAATTCAGTACAGTACAACCAGTGTTTCAGGCACGTGGCGTCTCCCTGTGTGTGGTTTCGAAGAGCGCCTTTCGGCGTGCGCTACTCCTGTTTCGCTCTTTCGTTCGGCGGTCACGCGTTTCCGCATGACCGCTGCTGATCCAACAGCCTACTCGAGACGAAAGACAAGAGCTTGGCGCGCGCGTACTCGCGCAGCTCTCCAAAGCCACTCGGCCAGTGCCAGGGACGGCTCTCTGCGCCGGAGCCACAACAAGTCTACTTGAGGCGGAAGACGAAGCCAGCAAGGGCCTGGCCGCAAGTGCGTTCGAATACGGGATTACAGTCCCTCGTCTGTCCGTACTTCCTCTTTCGACGTGCGGCGCCTTCCCAAAGCGCACAAGTCCGCAAACCGCAGAACGCTTCCGACGTAGCAAAGCCGCGTTTCCTTCGGTACTTCGCAGCAACGCCGCCTTTCCCTCGGCGGCGGGCAAATAGCCTGCAGACGTCGTCGCATTGAACCGCGAACTCGACACCTCGCGCGTCACGAGCGGGAGCCGACCGGCAGCCTCCGGCCCTTTCGGGCGCGGTGGAATTTGCCGCGGAGGACGGGAGAGTGCTTTAGGCCACGGTTCCTTCCGTACTTGGCAGCCGCACCCTCAATACCGCCGGTTCCATGACCGACCGAGCGCCGCACCGTTCCTTTAGTACTTGGGCAGCAACAAAGTCGGGTCGTTACTCCACACTCGCCGCAGGAAGCGACCGGCAGCCGCCAGCCTTTTCAGACTCGGCAGCGTTTGCCGCGGAGGACGGGAGAGCGCTCGCACCACGGTTCCGTGTGTACTAAGCGGCAGCGGCATTAGCTCTCGACCGTCAGTTCCTTGACCGACCGCACGCTTCGCCGTTCCCCTCGTACTGGGCAAGAGCAGCAGGTCGGGTCGTCTTACTCCCATTCCGCGCAAGAGTGCCGAGGCGGACTTCAGAAAGCCCACCCAACAGTGTGCGTTACGCCGTTTCTACCCGCGGGCGCGGCCAAGCCAACCGTCCAAGGTTGCAGCCGGCGTCCACTGGGCGCAACAAATTTGGCACGGGGCGCCCTTCGAAATTCGGGCAATCCCCGGCATGTTCGGGTATAGCCGTCCCCGCGTCCAAGCGGGGCCAGCGGCGGAAAGCGTCGGGCGCAGCGAGCTGCTTCACCCACACGGGGTAGAAACAATGGCGCTCGTCACCCTCGAACAATCCGGTAATGATCCTTCCGCAGGTTCACCTACGGAAACCTTGTTACGACTTTTACTTCCTCTAAATGATCAAGTTTGGTCATCTTTCCAACAGACCGGCGCAACCGAAAGGCCGCGCCGGACATCGGTCCGAAGACCTCACTAAATCATTCAATCGGTAGTAGCGACGGGCGGTGTGTACAAAGGGCAGGGACGTAATCAACGCGAGCTTATGACTCGCGCTTACTGGGAATTCCTCGTTCAAGGGGAACAATTGCAAGCCCCTATCCCAATCACGAAAGAAGTTCCACGGGTTACCCAGTCTTTTCAGACAGGGATAAAGACACGCTGCTTCCTTCAGTGTAGCGCGCGTGCGGCCCCGGACATCTAAGGGCATCACAGACCTGTTATTGCTCTGTTTCGTGCGGCTAGGAGCCGCTTGTCCCTCTAAGAAGGTTGTAAGGTGCTGGGAACCCCGCACCTATTTAATAGGCTAGAGTCTCGTTCGTTATCGGAATTAACCAGACAAATCGCTCCACCAACTAAGAACGGCCATGCACCACCATCCACCGAATCAAGAAAGAGCTCTCAATCTGTCAATCCTCCCAGTGTCCGGGCCGGGTAAGTTTTCCCGTGTTGAGTCAAATTAAGCCGCAGGCTCCACTCCTGGTGGTGCCCTTCCGTCAATTCCTTTAAGTTTCAGCTTTGCAACCATACTTCCCCCGGAACCCAAACACTTTGGTTTCCCGGAAGCTGCCCGCCGAGTCATTTGAGTAACTCAGGCGGATCGCTGGTTGGCATCGTTTATGGTCAGAACTAGGGCGGTATCTGATCGCCTTCGAACCTCTGACTTTCGTTCTTGATCAAAGAAAACATTCTTGGCAAATGCTTTCGCAGTAGTTCGTCTTGCGACGGTCCAAGAATTTCACCTCTAGCGCCGCAATACGAATGCCCCCGTCTGTCCCTCTTAATCATTACCTCGTATTCCAAAAACCAACAGAACAGAAACGAGGTCTTGTTCTATTATTCCATGCAAGTTTATTCAGGCGACTCGCCTGCGTTGAGCACTCTAATTTTTTCAAAGTAAAAGCACCGGCCTTCTCGAGGCACACAATGAAGTGCACCAAGAAAGGACCGGCATGATGTTCAGTCCGAGCCGTCGCATCGGGTAGATGCACTACTCGTCTGGAACTGAGATCCAACTACGAGCTTTTTAACCGCAGCAGCTTTAGTATACGCTATTGGAGCTGGAATTACCGCGGCTGCTGGCACCAGACTTGCCCTCCAATTGATCCTCGTTAAAGGATTTAGAGTGTACTCATTTCAATTACGGGGCCTCAAAAGAGTCCCGTATTGTTATTTTTCGTCACTACCTCCCCGTGCCGGGAGTGGGTAATTTGCGCGCCTGCTGCCTTCCTTGGATGTGGTAGCCGTTTCTCAGGCTCCCTCTCCGGAATCGAACCCTGATTCTCCGTTACCCGTAACAACCATGGTAAGCAAGTAACCTACCATCGAAAGTTGATAAGGCAGACACTTGAAAGAAACGTCGCCGGCTCGTGGCCATGCGATCAGCACAAAGTTATCCAGAGTCACCACACAATACGGGCCGAAACCCGATCGATCTTGGTCTAATAAAAGCACCCGTCGCCCAAAGGGCTTCAGGCTCACTGCATGTATTAGCTCTAGAATTGCCACAGTTATCCAAGTAGGAAGAAACGATCTAAGGAACCATAACTGATTTAATGAGCCATTCGCGGTTTCGCCTTATTTCGGCATGTACTTAGACATGCATGGCTTAATCTTTGAGACAAGCATATGATTACTGGCAGGATCAACCAGGTAATCGTTCAACTGCGCGTCCCGCCTGTCAAGCAGGCCGGACGCCGTTTTTGCGATGCCGAGGCCACCTTCAGGCGCCCCAGCACGCTTCGTTCTTGCAAAGAGTAGCACTTTGCACAGTCCGAGACGACGGCGTTCGAGCTCGCTACGGCGCCCTCCCCGAAGGGCCGGGTATCGCCACGCGGCAAGAAGCACGCAACATTCTCGATAGACTGGTTGTGTCGACTCGATCACGGCTTGCGGTTTCTCTTGAGCCCGCAGCACAGGTGGACCGACCGACACTTGCAACGTAGCCGAGACGGCAAAGCCGCCAGGCGACGGGTCACGCCCGCGCCTTCGGCGCTTTCGCATTTGACTCGTCCGAGGACGATGCGGAACACAACTCGATATCGTGGAGAAAGCGTCGTCCGACAACCAGCCCCTAACGCATCAAGCGGATGAGGCTGCAGACGTCAGCTGTGGGATCCACGGGAGCGATACCGGGGACACGCTTGACGGGCACGAAGCCCGCCGCATATCAAACACCCAGGTCGCTTTTGGGGGCGACTGCTCTCTGGGACCCCCATATAATAGCAGCGATAAGTTCCCAAATCTCCATGGGGCCGTACTCGTGCCACTTTCGACGAGCGTTTGGCGAAAATCGTGCCGCCTCGCAGCGCCGCGAGCGAGATGGAAAGCTTACGTCGGCAGCGCAATGCCGAAGTCGTGAAAGCGCAGCGCGTCGACCGAATGCGCGAACGGCAATCTCTCGCCTATGGACAGCGCGGTTTCCAGAACAATCGCCTTTCTGTGCCCCTACGGGGCCGCACGCTAGCGCGGCCCTTTCGCCGTTTCCGAGCACGAGTGCGACCGGCGCGGGCGGCGTGCTCGACACCCCGGCTGACGCCGTTTCGGACTTTGTCTCTTCGCGCGCTCGCGCCAACGCCGCGGCAAAACGACGACCTCTGCGCGGTTCTTTCCCGGTTCCCGGCGTGCTATAGTGCAGCCAGCCGGACGGTGGCGACGACTCAGTCGCGGCCGTGCGGTGGCTTGTACGCCAAAGTTGCGTGACGGGCGTCGAGCTCCCGCCGCGGCCCGGCTCAGGTGGTTTCGGACTTCTGTCTCTTCCGAGCGCTCGCGTCGTCGTGGGCACGATTCTCGAGTGCGGAGCGGTGCGCGGACACCACCACGAACACGCGCAAGCCGAAAACGGCACTACGGTACAACGTCGGCCAGGGCGGTACGGCCCCCTTATATGAGCAGCGATAAGTGACCAGATCTCCACGGGGCCGTACTCGTGCGACAAGGCGGCGTACTGCGCCGAGCCGAGCGCCAATATTTGGCCTTGGCACGGCCGATTTGAGCTCTCGCGATCGCCGCGGTACCGCCGCTCACCGATTCAAGGCACGCTAGCGCGGCCCCTTCGCCATTTTTCGAGTAAGAGTGCGAAAAGCGCGCGCGGCGTGCTCGTCGCCCCGGCTGACGTAGTCTCGGACTTAGTCTCGCTCACGCCGCCCCGGCTGACGTCGTCTCGGACTTAGTCGCGCTCACACCGCCCCGGCTCACGTGGTTTCGGACTTTCGTCTCTTCCGAGCGCTCGCGTCGTCGTGGGCACGATTCTCGAGTGCGGAGCGGTGCGCGGACACCACCACGAACACGCGCAAGCCGAAAACGGCACTACGGTACAACGTCGGCCAGGGCGGTACGGCCCCTTATAAGAGCAGCGATAAGTGACCAGACCTCCACGGGGCCGTACTCGTGCGACAAGGCGGCGTACTGCGCCGAGCCGAGCGCCAATATTTGGCTTTGGCACGGCCGATTTGAGCTCTCGCGATCGCCGCGGTACCGCCGCTCACCGATTCAAGGCACGCTAGCGCGGCCCCTTCGCCATTTTTCGAGTAAGAGTGGGAAAAGCGCGCGCGGCGTGCTCGACGCCCCGGCTGACGTCGTCTCGGACTTGGTCGACGCCCCGGCTGACGTAGTCTCGGACTTAGTCTCGCTCACGCCGCCCCGGCTGACGTCGTCTCGGACTTAGTCGCGCTCACACCGCCCCGGCTCACGTGGTTTCGGACTTTCGTCTCTTCCGAGCGCTCGCGTCGTCGTGGGCACGATTCTCGAGTGCGGAGCGGTGCGCGGACACCACCACGAACACGCGCAAGCCGAAAACGGCACTACGGTACAACGTCGGCCAGGGCGGTACGGCCCCTTATAAGAGCAGCGATAAGTGACCAGACCTCCACGGGGCCGTACTCGTGCGACAAGGCGGCGTACTGCGCCGAGCCGAGCGCCAATATTTGGCTTTGGCACGGCCGATTTGAGCTCTCGCGATCGCCGCGGTACCGCCGCTCACCGATTCAAGGCACGCTAGCGCGGCCCCTTCGCCATTTTTCGAGTAAGAGTGGGAAAAGCGCGCGCGGCGTGCTCGACGCCCCGGCTGACGTCGTCTCGGACTTGGTCGACGCCCCGGCTGACGTAGTCTCGGACTTAGTCTCGCTCACGCCGCCCCGGCTGACGTCGTCTCGGACTTAGTCGCGCTCACACCGCCCCGGCTCACGTGGTTTCGGACTTGCGTCTCTTCCGAGCGCTCGCGTCGTCGTGGGCACGATTCTCGAGTGCGGAGCGGTGCGCGGACACCACCACGAACACGCGCAAGCCGAAAACGGCACTACGGTACAACGTCGGCCAGGGCGGTACGGCCCCTTATAAGAGCAGCGATAAGTGACCAGACCTCCACGGGGCCGTACTCGTGCGACAAGGCGGCGTACTGCGCCGAGCCGAGCGCCAATATTTGGCCTTGGCACGGCCGATTTGAGCTCTCGCGATCGCCGCGGTACCGCCGCTCACCGATTCAAGGCACGCTAGCGCGGCCCCTTCGCCATTTTTCGAGTAAGAGTGGGAAAAGCGACCGCGGCGTGCTCGACGCCCCGGCTGACGTCGTCTCGGACTTAGTCGACGCCCCGGCTGACGTAGTCTCGGACTTGGTCTCGCTCACGCCGCCCCGGCTGACGTAGTCTCGGACTTGGTCTCGCTCACGCCGCCCCGGCTGACGTCGTCTCGGACTTAGTCGCGCTCACACCGCCCCGGCTCACGTGGCTTCGGACTTGGTCTCTTCGAGCGCTCGCAGCCAGGTCGGGGCCGACGCCGACGTCTGCGTGGGGCTTCAACGATTCCCGGCGCGACGCAATGCAACTGCGCGCAGGATGCCAGCGACTCCGCCGTGGCCGTGCGGCGGTGTACACGCAGAAGTTTCGTGAAGGGGTATCGAGCTCCCGCCGCCCCGGCGGACGTGGTTTCGGACTTTAGCGCTCGCAGCGATCTCGCGGCGATCGCTGACGTCTGCGCGGTTTCAGGTGTGCTACGATGCAGCAGTCTGCCGCACGACAATTTACGGAAGCGAGTGCATTCCGCCCCGGCGGACGCGGCAGCGGACTTTGTGCCTGCGGGAGTGCTCTTGTTGCTGTAAAATTTGAACGGGTGCAGCTGCGCGAAGCAAGTGTACACATTTTCTCTCTCTCTCTCTCTCTCTCTGCCTCTGAGGCGACTGTAATTTTAATTTAAATGCAATTGGAGGCGGGAGCAACCTGATGAGAGTAGGCGGACTTCGGCACACCTTGTAGTTTAGAAATTGTTTTCAAGCTTTGAGGACATACACAATCGCGCCATCTGCTTTCCCCGTCTCTTTGGCACTTCATAGTGTGTGCAGCATGCTCTGCATTCCAAAGAAACGCGCCTGTTTCTCCCCCTCTCTCACGTTCTTCTTGTCTTTCTTGCTGCTCTTGTGAGAAGTTGCTATGCTCTTTACTCGCTGTAAAATAGAATGCTTGCGCGAGCCAACAACTTGCGTGTCTTTCTTTTTTTTTGTTGTTGTTGTTTTTTTCTCTCTTCCCAAGACGTTTCTGCCATTATTCACTAGCTCTCGTTCTTAGTATGCAACGGAGCGTTAGCTCGCGCCATCTACCTTTCTTTCTGTATGGCGAAGGCCGTAGGTTTTCCTAGTTCCGCACACAGATGGCGCGGATGCGTTTTCGCGCCAGTTTCGAACGACCTCGCTGTACACATGTTTCTCATTTAAAAGTTTCAAAGGGGCTTGCGAAAGGGCGTGGTCCTTTTTTCTTGCGCAAGGCTGAGCTTTCCAGCTGTGCTTAAGCTATGCTAGCATGTGTGCGTATGTGTGTGTGTGTGTGTGTGTGTGTGTGTGTGCGTGCGCGCGCGCGCGTGCGTGCGCGTGCATATGTGTGCGTGTGTGTGTATACACGCACACGGTAAAGATGATGGGGTAGCGCTATTTCTTTCTTTCTTTCTTTCTTTTTTAACAACACCTGTGCTCCACATGGCGATCTTCCTGCCCTCTATGTTTCCGGTTGGAAGGAGTGCGCAGCCTTTTCTATATTTATTTATTTTTTTTTTTTCATTCTCTTTCATTCGTACATGAGGCGCGCTACCTAATTCTAGCGGTCGAATCGACACGTTGCAATCCGTCCCGGCCTGTGCCGTATGAAAACTTTCAGTGGGCCTTGCGGTAAATAAAAGGAAATGAGGGAAATGCGCGTAGTGTATTACACTTGCGCACGGGCTTGAAACGAAGGCCTCAAAGAAAGCCGCCTTGAGCGGTCGCATTCAGACGGAAGTAAGCATTCCCCTTGCGCGTGTTTTCCGCTCGCCTGTTCCGTTTTCTACGAGGTTGCCTTCGTTGGTTTTGCCTTGCGAACAAGCTTGCGCTCGGGTCTCGTTTCTACGCGACGGCGTTTCGTTAACAGTGAAAGACTGAGGCGTCGCGAGTTGATTCGCGAGATAGAGAGCATAGAGTCTCTAGACGGGCTGGGTTTTATAAGATTGCCCACGCTGTTGCTGAGGTTACCAATGTCGCCAGGGCACCCACAAGGCAGTGGTACAATGGAGTGAAGTGAAAGACATCGCTTCTCGGCCTTTTGGCTAAGATCAAAGTGTAGTCACTGCAGCTGGCTTGCCCGGCCTTTGACACACTCATCTTTGTAGAGGCGCCCGGTTACCTGCTCCGGTCATAGCAAGGTCTTTCCCCTATCCCAGCCCTATCTTTCCAGGCCCTCGGCTCCCTGCTGCACTGCCTCCAGGACAGCCCGCGTGCTGCTACCTGGTGGCCCCTGGACGACCCACACCGGCCCGCTTCCTGGTCCTGCCGCTGCCTGGCGCTGCCTGCCGCCCCCCGGAGACTCCTGCCCCGCTCGGCCTGACCACTGCTTGGTGCTGCCTGCCTGCGGGGTGCCCGCTGGTCCTGCCATCCCGACTGGTGCTGTGCTGGGGCACAACCGGCTGGCCCCTGCCTTCGCCATCGTCTGTCATGGGCCCGGCCCACTAGCTGCCACCCCTGGTGGCCCCCTAGCCTCCGGACCTGGCCTCCTTTAAGGAGAGCCGCCGGGTCCGGAAGGTAAGACCATACAATGGACTCTGGGGGCCACGGCCGCACGGCCCATGACACCAGTGAAGACGATGGCGACCCCATCACCCCTAGGCAGGAACGCCAGCCGGCCCGTGAGGATGGCACCCTCACGGTGTTCTTTCCCGTGCCCCAAACGGTCCGGTGCTGCGAAGAGGGCTGCCGAGCTGCCTATGCCGCGGCCAAATGGACAGCGCGGCGGCAGTCCCTCCAGCGGCACCTGGAACTCGAACACGGCACCAGGATCCGGCGCACCATCAACGTGTGCACCATCTGCGGCGAGACACTGGGGCTTCGACCAGCCTCTCACGCCTGCCTGGCTGCAGCCAACTTGACTGCCGCCCCCCCTGCTGCCCTGCCACACCAGTGTGGCAGTTGCCCAATGTCCTTCCCCACAAGGAGGGGCTTGGGCAACCACGAGCAGTGGCACAGGAGGGAGGCGGCACTGGCGGCCAGGCGTGATCTCGCCGCGGGTACTGCCACTGGTGCGTCAGAGCAGGACAGCGACAGCACCCCCGCAGCAGAGCAGGACAGCACCGAGGGTCCCGCTGAGGACCCTCCTGGAACACCAGCAGTGGCGACCGGGCAGGCCGCCGACCAGGAGCCGTCTCCCGTGGCACCTCGGGGAACACCCGGACACAGCAGCGATGGCGAGATGGCCGAGGCACCTTCTCCGCGGACGCCAAACCAGTCAGGGCGGACCGCGGCCTCGGCCTCCCCTTCTCCAACACCATCGCTGCCGTCCAACCGAGGCAGCCCGGGAGCACCAGTCTCCGAGGCTCACGAGCCGGCGGCCATGCAGGAGCTCTCCCCGGGCAGGGCAGAGGTGCAGGACCATGACGGAAGCAACCAGGACTTCGGGACCCAGGACGAACATGCTGGTACCACACGGCCAGAGGGCAGTGCGTGGACCTTAGCGGACGAAACGGCAGAGCTGCGGGCATTGAGCCGGTTGCCTGAGTCTGCTGGGGAGTGGGCACGGTTCGAAAACATCCTTGACCGTGCCATTGCAGCCGCAACCAAACACCTGCGGCTGCCAGTCGGGGACTCGCGCCAATCACGGAGGCGCGAGGTGAACCCCGACAACCCCCAGCAGATACAAACTCTCTACAGAAGGAACCGGCGCCGGGCAGTGCGGCTAATCACTGAAGGCCCGTCCCAGCTCTGTCCGATCGACCCCCACGCACTGCAGGACCACTACTCGAACCTCTGGTCACCAACACCCGTGGATACCAGCATCCTGAGGTCAAGGCTTCCAGCCACCGAAGAACTGGACTTGTGCCCCTTTACACCGGAAGAAGTCGCAGCCAAGCTCCGTAAATGCGAGAGTACAGCTCCAGGGGAGGACCGCCTCACGTACCACCACTGGAGGCAGGTGGACCCTGAGGGCAGGTTCCTGGCGGCGGTATACAACGTATGCCTCCAATACCGCCGCACGCCCCTGAGCTGGAAGTCGACGAGGACTATCCTGATATACAAGAAGGGCGACCGCGAGGACCCCACAAACTGGCGACCCATTGCCCTTGGTCGCACGATCGCCAAACTGTATGCCGGGTGTCTCACCACCCGGCTGCAGAGGTGGTTGGGCGACCATGCGGTACTGTCCAGGTGTCAGAAGGGCTTCCTGCCGCACGATGGGGTGTTTGAACACAACTTCGTGCTGCAGGGACGCCTGGATGATGCTAGGACAGGAGGTGGGGAGCTGTGCGTGGGGTTCCTCGATTTTGCCAACGCTTTCGGCTCGGTCGCCCATCAGGCCCTCGTCGACGCTGTCCGCGGCGCCGGCGCGGGGGAGGCCTTTGCTACCATCGTTGAAGACCTCTACCGCGCCAACACCACCTGCGTCGTGGCAGCAGCTGGCATTACGGAGCCAATCACCATCGGAGCTGGGCTGAGACAGGGCTGTCCTCTGAGCGGCCTGCTTTTCAACCTGGTGGTGGACCCGGTCATCCGTGCAGTACAGGGAGGCGATAGGCAGCACAACATCCTTGCCTACGCCGATGATCTGACGCTGCTGGCCGCGGATCCCGCCACCCTGCAGAGCCGCTTGGACCGTGTAACAGCCCTGTCTGCCCGGCTCGGGCTGCGACTCAACGCCGCCAAGTGCCGGTCTCTACACCTGTCTGGTCGCCACCCCGTGGGTACACGGCCCACCTCTTTCACCGTGGGTGGCGACCCGATTCCGGCGCTTGGCGACTTCCAGGGGCACAAGTTCCTGGGCCGTCCAGTGGGGTTCAGGGTGCTACCGGACGAGACGACGGTCGACGAGGCCATCCACCTGGGCAGAAAGCTGCTCTCCTCTATGCTCGCCCCATGGCAGAGGCTGGATGCTATCAAAACATTTTTGTATCCAGCCCTCAACTTTGCCATGCGGGTGGGCCTTGCCAGCAAGGGAGAGTGGCAACGCCTGGACGAGGAGCTCCGCCCGCTCATCAAGAAGACCCTGTACGTGCCAGCCAGAGCTTCCAATGAATACTTGTACGGAAGCTCACAGGCTGGCAGTGCAGGGATCCCACTTGCGGCGGAGCTCAGCGACATCTGTCGGGTGGATGGAGCCTTCAAGCTACTGACGTCGACCGACGTGGAGGTCCGGGAGCGTGCAGCAGGAGAGCTCGAGGGCGTAGTGTCAAGGCGGCTAAGACGACCCGCGAACACCGAGGACATGGAGGCCTACCTCTCAGGCGAGACGGAGGGCGACTTTCGGCAAACGTCCACACAGGTCCAGTCTGTGTGGACGGAGGCCCGCAAAGCCTCCCGTCGCCTCTCCGTCGCCTGGGAGCTGTTGGAGCATGGAGCCCGCATCAACTGCGGGGAGGCCTCTGTGTCAGCGAGGAACCGCCACAAGCTGATCAAGACCATCCGGGCGCTCCTCTCCACCGAAAGGGACCAATCTCTGCAAGACAAACCGAACCAGGGCAAGGCGATGGTGTGTGTGGCGGCCGACCCGGCAAACTCACACTTCATGAGGTCCGGCCGCTACACCCATTTCATCGACTGGCGCTTCATTCATCGAGCCCGACTAAATCTCCTCCCCCTCAACGCCACAAGACTCTGGGCACCCACGGCGGACAAAAGATGCAGACGCTGCGGGTATGGGGAGGAGACACTGCCGCATGTACTTTGCCATTGCATGCGGCAGAGCCGGGCCATGACGGAGCGCCATAACACCATCGTCGCCAGAATAAAAAAGGCTGCTTTGGGTCGGTTTACAGTCATTGCGGAGAACCAGGTCGTAGGCAACACATCACTCAAGCCCGACCTGGTACTGGCCCGTGGAGAGGAGGCACTCATCCTGGACGTCTGCTGCCCTTTCGAGAACAGGCTGCAGGCGTTCCAGGACGCCCGGAAGGCTAAGGAGGAGAAGTACGCCCCTGTACAGCGTCATCTCCTCCGGCGGTTCCAGCGTGTGACGGTGGACGCGGTGGTCGTCGGCTGCCTTGGCAGCTGGGATGTGGGGAACGACCGGGTGATGCGCAGGCTGTGCAGTAGGTCATACCTACGGACACTTAAACGCCTGTGCATCAGTGACACAATAAGCGCCCCTACAAAGATTTTTAGAGCCCATGTCGGCACCTCTTAATGATCTTATGTTTTTAGAGAAGCGCCATTTTTTGCACTGTTTTACACCTTTACAGTTTTAGTCTTTTATTACTAACACCACTAACTAGTTTTTTTAGCCATTTGTTTGCGTTTTTAGATTATACACCTTTTATTCGTTTTCTCCTTGGTTCTGTAACTTGTATTTTTTGATGTTCTGTAACTAGCATGAATAAAAACTCTGTTCTTATCAGCTTAATATCTGATACGGGTTCTATATGGACCCACGATATTAAACCTATTTTTGGAAGTTGGCGGAGTGCTTGAAGCCTGCTTCACCTCCGCCGCAGGTCGGCCCGGTATTGCACTACCTCCGGGATCGGCCCCCGCTCACTTAGGTGAGACTTCATTCAATCAAAATGAAGAACACAAGCTCGAAGCGAGCACTCACGTGACACGCACCATTCCCATACTATACGCAACGATGCCGGTGTTTCTGAACGATTGTCTGCTGTAATGAGCCACTTGGGGGGGGGGGGGAAGGGTGATTAGCCGTGGGTTTTGCAATCAATGTAAGTCCCACTCAAAGCCAACACTGCATTTTGGAGTTCACTATCGCTTTGATCCGTAAACGACAGCAAGCTCGCCCTGCGAAAATCCGCTGCCCTAGTGGAAGAAAGGTTCCCTATGAAACAAAAATGGAGTGCCCGATTTCCGGCAACATTTTCGCTGCAGTGGGACCGAGCGCCTCGAAAACAAACTTGTCGTATGGCCAAGTGTGGCGAAATATATTCAAGGGTTCAGAGGTGCCTCAGCTTTCCAACCTGTATGTTATGAATACCTGTTGCTACCTTTTCGTCATCATCATCCTGCTGGCTACGACCACTGCAGGGCAAAGACCTCTCCCATTATTCTCCAAGCACCCCGGTCACGTGTAAGCCCGGTCACGGTCGCCGTCTAGTGCCTGCGCCCTTCCTAATCTAATCTGCCCTCCTAAATTTCCGCCACCCCGTGCTACGCTTCCCTTCTCTTGGAATTCAGTCGGTAACCCTTAATTGATGATCTTCCCCCCACATTGCATGCCCTGCGCACGCCCATTTCTTTTTCTTGGTTTAAACTAAGGTGTCATTAGCTCGCGTTTGTTCGCTCACCCCCCGAATCTGCTCTATTCTTATCCCCCGTAGCGCTACACCCATCATTCTTCTTTCCAAAGCTCGTCGCGTCGCCCTCAGTTACCCTTCGGTAATCCTTAAGGTCCTTCGTTGCGGCACTCGCGGCATCTTTCTCATTTAAATAAGGCTATTTCGTTCAGTTTTGGGGGAAAACTCAATGAGCTAGGCGCGATTGTGTCCCCGGCGCCGCTCTCAACAAGATGGCGGCGCCCAGGCTTTTTGCCTGGTGGTTCGGCTTGACGCAGAACACGCCTGCAGGGCAGTGAAGCCGCATTGAAGGGGCAACGAGCGGCGCAGTGAAGCGCATGCTCGGGCGAAAAACGCGAACATCAGCCAAAAATACAACCAAATGGCCAAATACGAATTTCCGTTATGGGAAATTGGAGTTCAGTTGGCGCGTTGCGCTCGCCTAAGGTAAAGAACATAAATGCGAGTGCCACATCAGCCAAGTCAATGCTGAGGATCGCGTATCATTTCTTATTTATTTTTCCCCTTGCCTCCTGGCCTGCGTGGCCCTAGCGCGCATGCCCACGAAAGTAATGCAATAAGGAAAACGCGAAATCATGCGGTGACGGCTGTATCATATCCATTGTGCGTGCTTTGTTCTTTTTGGACTACAGTGGTGTGCGTTATGAGAAAGTTTCAGTGACCAGCGAACCTATATTTAGAACCACATTTACGGTTACTGCTAACAAGCTGCGGGTAGGTGTTTTTTTTTTCTTTCTTTCTTTTTTTCGCTACCAACGATGGGTTATCGCAACCGCGATCGGTTGTGCTAGACGCGTTCTTGCCAAACGTTGGCTCTATACGCGACCCGTGACGCGTGGTCGGCACATTCAAGCAGTCCATTGCAAACCGTTCCAAGAAGAAGGATGCTAGCTCCACGTTCCGCCGGGAGCGCTAGTTCGAAGATTGTACTTTTAGA